>NC_056735.1:1639324361-1639396861 GCF_019279795.1 Protopterus annectens | reverse complement strand
AAAGGAGATTGCACTGTCTAGCTCACTATCACCTGTCTGCTGTATTTTTCTAGGTATCCAGCAGCTCTGTCACGTATACGCTTATCCAGTGCTTCCACAACATTGCCATGTAATGTCTAGATTAATAACCACAACATTTGGTTAATAAAAAATGTTTAGTATGAAGAAGTCTATCTATGGCCTTCATAGGCATAAAAGGTCAAAAAGTAGTTCCTTAGGGAAGCTGCCACATGAAAATGAGAGGGAAAAAAACATGGAAGGGTACGTTTTTGGTCACAAATATTAGTAGGAGATAGAGTGAAGGGGGTAGAGCTTATGGAATATAACTTAGAAGATAGATTAGAATGGGAATAGCAATGAGTAGTATTAAGATGAAGCAAGATGGAAGAGACGATAGAAGGAAGGAAGAAAGGAACAGGGTATAGTAAGAGACAAACCACTGAAGATTAGAAGAGAGGCCAGCAAAAGGACTGTTGAGAATAACTAAAAGACAGTTAAAGGAAGTAGAGGGGTCAGTAAGAGGACATATGAAACAAAGATGGGAAGAGAAGATATGAAACAAACATGGGAAGAGGAGATACAGGACTCAATTGAACAGGCAGAATGGAAGCAAGCATTACATCTACCAAAATATGTGACTGTAAACATAGACATGCAACTGCCTGCGTAAATACTTTTACACACCAGTAGGAATAAGAAGAACATTCCCAGGGGCAGAGCGGTTGTGCTGGAGATGTGAAGAGGAAGGGGTACATATTGGACAAGTCTTTTGGAAATGTGTAAAACAGAAGCAGTTTAAATAGAAGGTTTATGGAATTTTAGAGCAATGCCTCCTGAAAAACTGGTATTTCAACAATGAAATTATTTCAATTGGGATATGACAAGAAGGCAAAAGTGAAAATAAAAAACTGCTAGACCTAAAAATGACACTAAAAAAGAAAGCAGTAACAAAAAATGGGGAAAATGGTAACCTCCAATATATGTATGTATGTGTGTATGTGTGTGTGTGTGTGTGTGTGTGTGTATGTGTGTGTGTGTGTGTGTATATATATATATATATATATATATATATATATATATATATATATATATATGTTGTTGTGTCTTTCAACTTTTCCCGGTTAGGGGTCGCCACAGCGGAACTCCGGTCCGCTAATGATTGGCAGCAGTAGATTTTTACGTGCCGAGTTGCCAGCCCTGACGCACAACCTTCAACGAAGGTACGCCCATTCACGCATGTCTACACACAGAAGACGCTCTAGCTGAGAATCAAACAGGACAACGTCTTACTGTGAGGCGACAATGCTACCGTGGCACCACCACCGCAGTATGTATATATATATATATATATATATATATATATATATATATATATACATACATACACACACACACACACACACATATATATATATATGTGTGTGTGTGTAGGTGGAATAAGAGATAGGACATTAAAAAAATTTTCTGACAGCAGGATCAAGGTCTTGACTTTTCCTCTTGCTCTGAACATCAGAGGAGTTTACATGGTGCTTTGTGGTATCAAACAAAAGCATATGTAATGCTGGAAAATTTCTCACTTATATCACTTTGTCGATAATTACAAGTGGTTAACAACAAAATATGCAAATATGAACATATCATAGTTATGAAAATATCTTTGCCAGTGTCTTCCTGGAAGCATATGGAACAGTCTTTCAAAGGCCCATTCAGCACAGTGTTCAGAAATGGCTCCTTACCCAAAGTGGGTTGGTCAGGAATTGGATATTGTGATTAATTTATAAGCAAAATTATGAATAAATGTCTTTCTAATATTTCTGCTAATAACTTGAACCAAAACAAGTTTATAGGCTAGCTGATGGTAGTAAATGAAAGCTAACATAACACTGGAAGACTTCTGACTGATAGTTTACAGTTGGTTGCCACCTTTTTGCAGATATTTATACTTGCTCATCAATAAAATATGTAAATATGCATATATATCATATTGATGTAAATATCTCCGGCAGTATTCACTTGGAAGTATTGTGGATCAGCATTTCAAATGCCCAATCAGCACACAGGACAGCAATGGCTACTAATCCAAATAGGGTGGTAAGACAAAAAATTAGATTGTATTTCATGCAAAATTGTAAATATCTGTCATTTTAATATTTATGTTAAATAAACTGAATCAAAGTGAGTTTATATGGTACTTCATGTTATCAAATCAAAGCTGACAATGCTGGAAGAGCTACCACTGTTAGGTGATGTCTGACTTGCCACCTCTTTGTAAATATGTATAATTGCTTGTCAATAAAATATGAAAATATGCATACAAATGTTTATTTATGTAAATACATTATACACTGTATGCTTAAAAGCATTGCTGAACAGTATTTCAAAGGCCTAGTAAACATACAGGTCAGGAGTAACCCCTGACCTACAGTAAATATGGCAAGCGAGAATATGTGATTCAATTTCATGCAAAATTATGACTATATGTCACATACTAACATTGCCGGCAATAATTTGAATTAGTAGGAATATATCTGATAGTATCAAGTCAAAAGGTTATGTTATGTTATGTTGGAAAATTCTGCACTGTTACCTGGAGTCTACTTATTGCTTTCTTCCAGTTATTTACATTTAATTAGTCAATAAAACACAAATATTCATAAATATAATACTTGTGTAAATATCACATAATGACAAAGACAAAACTGCTCTGCAACAAACTGAAGATCACATTTGAACAAGTCTCATTGAGAGTAGGGGCTCTATCTACGCCAGTTAGAGCTATATTGAGAGTTATTGACACAATTTCAAAAACAAAGACCGACTTCTGTGTGATGTATTGCTCTATACAAGATTAACTTTATGTCTGGATGAAAAGTTGGTGGCATTATTGTAGGGTTGCCACCTTTTCAAATGCCCAAAGTGGGACTTTTTTATAGAAACATGAAATATTGCAGTATAAATCATACCCCACAGCCGGTGCAAAGGACAGAACTTCACTTTTTTTGCCAAAATAAAAGATTATTCTTGCAGCATTTGAGTTGCTTATGCTAGTTTATATAACTTTAATGTGTTTCAGATCCAAGATAACTGTTTTATGAAGCTATTAAAAAAGCTTGGGAAATACTTTTGTCCTAAAATCCAGGACATTTGCCATTTTTTAAAGTTTTTTCACAGGACACAACTGCCCAAAGAGGGACTGTCCCTCGCAAAGAGGGACAGATGGTAACCCTACATTATTGTAAAGAGAGTGCAGGATGAACAAGTTTTGTATCCATACTTGCTTTGTAAATGTTACTCTTTTGAAGATATTTTGATAGGTTTACAAGCCGTTTGGTAAAAAAAAAAATCATGAAAAAAAACATCAAGCCAGGAAGTCCTGAGGTGACAAAAGGTGTGAAATTCCACTGCTGCTAGGTACTAATGAATTAAAACATAAACTCTTCTATGGCAAACATGAACATTAAGATACAAAATACATAGGCAGCAGGAATGAACGACTGCACTGGAGCTGATCACGCTTTCCTGATTAGGCATGTGACTGTGTGTGCCAGGAAGGGATACAAGTGCCCCCAACATCGGGAAAAAAGAAGAAAAAATAGTAAAACTAATCAGAAAATAAAATAAAACTTCAACAATTACCCAACATAGAGGGGGGCCCAAAGTAAGATACCTGTTCTACCACAGTGACAGGAATAAGTCAGATGCATAAATATGGGACTTAAGTCCAAAGCAGCAGAAGGGAACATCCTTTTTAAGGGCAGACAGGGACTTGTCCAAAGATATGGAGTTCTTCTCAATAAAGATCATAAAGATGAAATGGTCTCTGGCAAATATGCTAGACTGAAAATTTCACATAAGAATCTGTCCCAGGATGCTCTGTCAGGTTTCCTTCTACTAGGCATTGCAGAAACCATCTACTTTCCCTGGAACAGACAGAGTGGTATAATAATAATAAAAGGCTGCAAAAATGTCAAGCTTTAGGACAAGTTACAGGGGGGGGGGTGACTCAAGATACGGATTCTTCTTACTCAAAAATGGAAGTTACGCACTTGCTATAAAGCTGAATTCTTTTCATCCAAATCCATCTGATATGACAGTTGGGTAATGAGCTGCTCTTCAGATCTGATCTAGGCACTAGCTAGTACTCCATTGCCTTGAGTTCCTTCAAACCTTTCCCAGAACCCCTCGTGAACACTCCCTTCAGATCTCATTTGTTGCCTTCATGAATGGATCTTTCCATAGTTGACAGCTAAGTGCTCTGTTTTTTTCCAACAAATTTGTTAAACTAGCTAAAATTTCTTTTACTATTTACAGACTTTGAAACAGTTACGATATTAGTTGGGCTTTATGTGAATTACTGCTCTTGTTCTCATTATATCTTGAGCGCCTCAGCTTCTTCGGAACTCTGGCATGACTTACTGTCATCCGTCTATATTTAAAAAAAAAAAGCTAGAGATAGAATTATAGTACAGTTGTACTTATTGTAGTTATTAGTATAGTTGTAGTTATTTAGTTGTTTGTAGTTAACATTTTATCTTTGTGGTTTATCTGTAACTGTGAAATATGGATAAAACATTTAAAAAATGTAATAGCTGTGGGTATAAACTCACATCCCAAGATATATACAATATGAGTTTAATTTGCCTGAGACCAGAGCATCTTCTACTGCCCAGGAACAAAATGGATTTAATAAGTATTGCTTCCAGTTTTTGACTTTGGTAATCTGTATTCAGTCAAAAGCATATCAGTAATTTGATGCATCTGCCATTACTACTGTCAGCATTCTGTACTTTGTCAGTTATGTTTCTGGAAGACATGTCTGTCCATCATTGCACATGCCTGTAATGGATCACATGAAGGTTTCTAGCCTGGTATTAAAAGGGTAAATTAATGGCCCACAACATTTCACTTCTGGACCAAAAAATCTCAGTAAAGCAAAGCACATGTAGTCATGCCTTTCTTCTGTCCCATAAGGAAGCAACAAAGCTAGTGTGCACACATCTACAGTGCAGGCTTACTAAAATCCTTGGTAGCTCAAATAGTATTGAAACTGCTGTTTAAAGACAAAGGACATTTCCTGGAAATAAGTCTGTTATGATAGTATGAAGTGTTAGCTACAGCTGAGTGAGCTTGTCACGTATGTAGGAAAAGAAACTCATCACAAGTGAAGACGTTCTTATACTAAGGAGATGCTATGCTTTAGAAAATGGCTACACTACCTGACACGTTTAGCCACAAACAAGGAAAGGCAGATAAAACTGTTTAGGAGGTGCCGAAGAACCCAGATCAAACTAAGTTACAGAAAAAGTACTAACATTCACTCTACATACTCTCACAGAAATCAGCAATTCTTAATACTCTCATTCTAACTGAATATACATACAAATCCAAATGAAAAGTAATGACAATACTGTGTCATGTGCACTGTGGGAAGAAAAAAGGCATGGCAGAAAAAATAAAATCATGGGCTCATAGGTAAATACCAGGGAGTCATTCTTAACACCACTACCAGCCTTGCCAGAACAGCCTGTGTCAACTGTTACCTCCTGCTACAAGGAGGGATACACAAGGCAGGCCTGGGGAGAATTAATGAATGCCCATTCAGTTTTCAAGCTTAATCTTGAAGGCAGCAGGAGTACTAATTTGCCTATCATATACAACCACTTTATTCCAAAGGTGGGGGGTGTGGTCAGATATGAAACAGTCATCATGGCATATCCTGTGAAATTTGTTGATAAAACATAAAGTACTTTTAAGGGTGTTAGAAGAGCCAGTTGTTCTGCAAACACTTAAAAGGTCAAGGAGTGTTGGGTCTTTCGTTTTACAAAATGCTATGGAAGTTTCTACAGGAAATAGAATGCAAGAAAAGTGCAGCTACACAGTTTACACAATTAAGGGACTTGGATACCTTGATTTTTTCATTAGTAATCTTTGGAGTCTCTTAAACTGAGGAATAATTTTTTTTTTGCTTGAATTTTTTTTTTCTCATAACATTTTTTTTATTTGATTTTACAAATCCAAAAACTAAACAAACTATTTACAAATACATAAGAAATGAACTATTACACAATGTCCATAACAAAGAATACAAATAGAAATAATCAGTACTTCTCTAATAAGTTATACAATTTCTGCCAGTTAATTGATGTGTTGTATTATTAGTTCTCATTTTTATGGTAGAAATTTCTTTATTACAAACTTCTTTAGCTAAATGGATAAATTCACAGATAAATGAGATAGAAGACTTAGATTTCCAATTTATTTTAATGATTTTCCTTACTACTGACAAAATTGACCATAGAAGAGATATTTGGTATACTGGTGTGACTTCTTGAATTAGAACACTGAAAAGATTAAGAGAATCTGTAATTATGCAGTTATCGTTCCACAATGCCTTGCAAAAGTATCTAAAATCAGTCCAAAAAGACGTAACCAGTCAGCATCCAGAGTTGAATCACATCTCCAAAATTTTATATTATGTTTTTTGTAGATTATGGGCATTTTATGTGGGATTAAAAAGCTCCTATGTAAAAATTTCCATGTGTAAATTCTCCAATATGGAGAAGATGTTGTCTTTTCTACTGATTCCAAAGTTTTATTTTTTTTTTGTAAATTCATCTGTTAGTTTTAGTTGAATAATCCCAGAAAGCGAAGTCTAAAGAGCCAATGTCACTTCTAATCTTATTTGTTTTTGATATGAAACAGGTGTACACAATGGAAGGAAGCATTACTAACAGAAATAAGTTCCAGTATTTTAGGTATAGTTTTACTCATTTGTACCCAAATGTAATATAATTTTATTCTGAATGAATTCTTTACAAGTTTGAATATCCAGCCAATGACAATTTTGCAAGTTGTAAATGGCTATTAAGTAATCTGCTGAGTGAATTTTATTTCCAGATACAAACTTGATGCCATTACAACAAGTTACTTTTCTTTACTGTAACATTTTATTTCCATCAAAGGAAATTAAACATTCACTAGTAATAGCTATGGAGAACACTTTTAATAAGCTTTTAGTTATCTGATTCAACTGACTTATAAGAGGAAAGAATGTGAGTTTCTGTTTATCATTCAACATATAAGCTTCTAAGGCCCAAATAAATACATTTCTTTCTATTTTAATCAGAGGTTCAAATACTGACTTATTACTTTCTTGTAACATATTCTCATGAATTGATTTCCAGATGGATGAATATAATGAATTAAGCCACAGGAGTATTGTACTTATAACAACTGAATTCAAGTAAAGATCAGTGTTAGGAAAACCAATACCTCCCTCTTCCCAACAAGCTGTATGCCAGTGTAAAGAGATTCTGGGTTTTTCTGGATACAATAGGAATCTGAGTAAGATATCTTACTCAAATTCCTATTGTAGCCAAAAAAAAAAAAAAAAAAAACACAGAATCTCCTTATACTGTCTCTGAAGTACAAAAAACATTTCAAAAATATAAAACTGAATGGAACAATAACACATTTACAAAATTAAACTTGGCATTTCAGAAAAAGAATACTTCTTTATATATACAGCTCTCATATACATAGAGTTAAATGTTTCTAGAAAAATAAACAAACACAACTTAAATTACCTTCTATCTCCTTCTTTATTATGCCTGGACTGGGAGGAGCTCCTAGACATTTGCAGGAAAAAACAAATAGCAAGCATTTTGCAAAAAGAAAGCACAAATAAAAAATGGAAAACAAGCAAAAGATAAAAGTTCAACATAAATAATGGAAAATAACAGCAAGAAGTCTATTAAAATACTGGAGCAAAACATATGATGCAGTGCAGCAGAAATTCAGGAAGCATCAAAGAAATGCAACATAATTCACTACTCCCAGTCACAAACCCTGATAAACACAATTATACTGATTTGCAGAGTCAATTTACTTCTTATTCAAAAGATGGAAACCCTTACCATCTTTAACATTCAATTGTCATCAATGTACAATACCTCAAAACTCACTCTGCAGATGTATAAGCTAATATTTAAAGTTACAGAGGAAAATATTTGCTTTTCAAACCATTTCCAAAACAAGCTAGCTTACCATATCTAAACTCTAACAAGTTTTGAACTTTCAGCATACACTCAAAAATCTTGTCCATGTAGTATAACATATATAATTTTACACTAGAGCACTAGCTCCTTTTCTACTTAGTATTTTTCATAATTCTAACAAACTGTTCATGAAGTTCTTTCCTTTGTCATGTGTTCATATTATAAGCTTGAAGGTCCTGTTCATCGAATACGAAAAGAGCGACATATTTACCAAACCGCGAATACACCGAACACAATAAACTGCTAAATTTAAAATCACGAATCGTCATACTCGGCCAACCCCACTGCCGCGACGTACTACTTACCCAACAAAATAAATAAACCACATGCATACACTATATCTATGCACTTACCTTAACCCACACCCTAATCCTAAGGTCCGTAACTATCGCACACTTACCATACAGAGATATACCCTAACAAAATAAATAATTCACACACATACACTTAACAAAACCTTACTTCTAACCCTACATTAAACCTTACATACATTACCTATCTATGCACTTACCTTAACCTGCACCTTAACCCTAAGGTCCGTAACTATCGCACACTTAACTTACGGAGCTATACCGCAGACGGACCAACTATGACGAATCGACATTTTGAATGTCCCGGTTTTGAATGTTCACTGTTTTCGTTGTTCATGCAATACATGTCGCTCTTTTCGTATTCGCTGAACAGGACCTTCGAGCTTCTAATATGAACCCCTTTGTCATACTATCACCTTACCATCATAACAAGTTCAACTTGTTCTACATTTTTTCCCTCCTTCTTCCTCCGTTCAAATATTGTCCAGGCATGATAGTCTCTCTCACACATGCTTTGCACCTGGTCCTCTTCCTTCTGAACCCTTCAAACTCCTGTGTCACTTTAAAGTTTCAAGTATACAGAGCAGTGGTACCAGTGTCACATTATGTAATGTTGATAATAGGGCAGAAGAAAATTATTATAATTGGCTTATATTAGATACTAACAAGATACCAGATTTAAAATAAACTACTTCAATTAAACCAACACCGAAAAAGCCATTTTAGTACACTACCCATGTAATATTAATTTCTTTGGTGTACACACGGGTTGTTTTTGTACTGTGCGTACATCCAGAGAAGCAATTTTGTGAAATGTTATATAAAATGCAGGTCATTTATAAGATTATATCAGATTTTATGAGCAGTGTTTTACTATTATCACCTTTATTACTTTCTCTCAAAAAGGGGTCTAAATCACAAAAATCATGCAGATTGTCTCAAGGTCTTGTCCCTTTTCTTAGTAACATACAGGCCTATTGAAAGGTGACCTCTGCCTTGCATATATAGCTTCAATAGACTCTGTTCTGCCATACCTATTACACATTGTTAAATCCAATGACATTGTAAACAACCACACATTTTGCAAAATACATATAATATGTTGGAGGATAGGTATGTATCATAGAGAATGCCACCTCCATAGGACTGACTTCCACGCCGCATAAATCAAAGTACCTCTCTTACTCTAATCAAACATAATTTGGATGAATTCATGTCTGGTTTAGCACCCCTATCCCCCCATATAGAGCGGGGAAACATGTAAATGTCTCAACATATCCTTGTTCAGCCCTTCTCTGGTTTATTTATATGCAAAACATGGGCTACAATCACAGGAATGAAAGTTCAGGCTTCTTAATATCATCACAAAACAACAGCCTAGTATACACCTATAAACCTGTTACACTTTTAGACCAAATAAACATCAAGAGGAAGAAAAGAAGAGTATATATACTAGTACTGTAAAAGATCACACACAAAAAAAATATTATTTTTTGTGGCACAGAAGGATAGAGCTCTGACTACAGTGCAGGTGATCCAAGAATGATTAACAGCTTAGATGCCAGTAGGAGTGACCAGTGAGGATGAAAGTGATCAGCCATGGCCAGCTTGTCCTTCACAGGGAAAGGGAAAGGAGGTTGCTCTGGCTCTCGACTTGGGTGACATCTCACAGAAGCACTAGGTGTTGCACACATGCAGCACAGGCCTAGGGAGTAGGTGCAGGTGCAATCATTTTGCAGATACATGGAATGGAGAATTCAGAATAAGGAGACATTCTCCTTGTGGCAACAGTTGTTAGAACCACAAAACTAGAGGTCAGTCTACTAGTGGAAGGTAAGCTACCCCACAGGACCAGCAAACTGGCTCACTCCTTAACACCCAACTCTCACCTATGAGGAAAGGATGGACCAACAGGGCTTTCCAGGCAGGAAAGAATGGACTGTGTAAGGGCTGCTGCCTAACCTTGAAATGACCACTTTCTGTCCCAGATAATGAACAATACGTAAAAAAATCCAGAGTGAACTTATTTATTTTACTTATTTATTTCATACAATCAAACAATTTAAATTTAAGTTTAAGCAAACAGTAATAAGCAACTCTTACTCTCCTTTACTGTTAAAATTACGGTCATGATAAAGCACAACACTGACATATTATTTGCACTTCTTGTACTAGTGTGCACTACTTTAATTACCAACAATAATACCTTCCCCTTGTTTAGCAAAATGTTTTAATGCATTTCAGTAACTAAATCTCCACCTCAAAACCGGTAGCCTATCTCATGTATGCGATTCCCAAAGCTCAAGAGTTTGTAAAACCTGCATTAATTCTTCTACCTAAAATTATCAGTTACATCTATCTCTATCTATAATTCCTCGTACTTGAACCTGCTCTCACTGTGAAGTACATTCACAAATTTAAATGGTCTTGCTCTCTCAACAGTAACATAGATAAAACATTGCAAACTTTTTGTGTTACATAAAGGTAGCTTCTTCATTCGTTGCTAGATGACATTTAAAACATTTCAGTTTTTAAATTATTTTGCTCCCCAATTCTTCCCAGAATGGACACATGGACAGTTTATTATACTTCCTTTAGAACCCTTCATCTCCATTCCATATGATCTGGTGAGTCTGTTCATTTCCACTTACAGAAAATGTATTACGGTCAAACAATTAATAGGAATAGTACCTTTGTGTACACTTACCATAAAAGTAGATGTTCAAATGTATTTACTGCTGCAGTCATAAATGATGGGATTTCTTGCCGTGGAAGCCCTTTGGCCAGCCTGACTACCAGAGAATTTTCGCCAACTTCTCCACCTGAAGCTGGTGGATGCCCTGTCAGACATCAAGACATCTGGGTATAAAGGGAGTCAGCTAGCACCATAACCTTATTGCTTTCTTGCTCCCAACAGGGACCTATTAGAGGGGCTCCTAAGGCCAGATGCCTAAGCTTAGAGACTAAAGAATATGTACAGAGGACAAGGGACAACCATCTACATTTATGGTAAGTGTACATAACTGTAAACTTTCTTTGTGCTTCACTGTTGCAGTCATAACCGATGGGATGACTCCTAAAACTGAAAGGAAGGTAGATGGAAAATTTATGGAGAGGAAATGATGCAATGCAGGATAGCAGTGACAAACCATGCTCTGGACTTGGAGAAGGTTGGAAGGTGATAATGTTTGGTGACGGTATGCACAAAGGATCAAGTAGCGACTTCAAAAATGTCCTTAGTGGCCACCCCTTAAGAAAGGTTGCAGATGTAGCAGTAGATCTAGTGGAGTGTGAACTCGCAAGGTCTTGAGGATTCTTTTCCTTGGTGGCTATAGCGAAATAAGATGCAATGGCATATCCATTTAGAGATGGTTTGTTTAGAAACTGGTCTTCCCTCAGAACTATAGGCAAAGGCCACAAAAAGCTTTTCAGACTTTCTGACATTCTTTGTTCTGTCCAAGTAGTAATGCAGTTGCATTTGCACATCCAAGATATGGAGGATTCTTTCTCCTTTGTTTTGAGGGTTTGGAAAGAAGGTAGGTAAGTGGGGTTTGGAAAGAAGGTAGGTAAGTGGATGGTCTGGTTTAAAGAGATCTCTGTAACCAGTTAAGGCATAAAGGAAGGATTGGGTTCTAAGATGGGCTCTGTCAGGGTGGAAGGTAATGAAAGGTTCCACACATAACAGGGCCTGAAGCTCTGAACCCCTTCTAGCTGATGTAATGGCTAGCAGGAAGGCTGTCTTCCAAGTCAGGAATTTGATGTCTGCAGAGGAAGCTGGTTTGAAAGGAGGGAGGGTGAGCTTCTACAGAATGAAATTGATATTCCATGGGGGAACAGGAGGTTTCCTTGGGGGGGTCTACAGTGGATAACCCCTCTCAGGAACTGTTTCATGACAGGATGAGAGAAGAGAGGGGACAGAGCAGGTAGATAAGCTGAAATTGCTGAAGTGTGACCTTTACTATAGGAATAAGAAAACCCTTTGTCAAAAAGTTCTGATATGTATGAAAGGAACACAGGCATCTGAGCTTGAACAGGGCTCTGTCCCTTTTGTCAGCACCATTTAGTGAATCGCTTCCATTTAGAGGAGTAACATTTTCTTGTGTTAGGTCTCCTGGCTTCTTTCAGAATGTCCAGGACTTGTTTGTTTACAGATGGTCCTACCAGAGGGTCAATGTATCATCCAAGCTGTCATTCTGAGAGTGTTCAGGTTTGGGTGCATGATGATGCCCTGTTCTGTGTTAACAAGTCCACTCACTGAGGTAACAGCCATGCTTTCTTTTTGCTTAGACTGAGCATTAAAGGATACCAGTGCTGCTTTGGTCAGTCTGGTGCTATTAGAATGACTCTTGCCCTTCTTCCCTTATCTTCAGCAGTACCCTGGGGAGCAAGAGTATTGGGGAAATGCATACAGGAACTGGCCTATCCAGGGGAAGGAGAAGGCATCTTCCAGGCTGACCTTGTTTTGGTCCTTGAGCAAAACTTTTTCAAGTCAGCATTTTCTCTGGTGGCAAAAAGGTGCATTTCTGGCACAGTACATTTTTTGGCTATGCTGAGAAAAACTTCCCGATGCAGTTGCCACTCATGAGGGTCTGAAAGGCTCCTGTTTAGGTGCTCTGCCAGCGGACTGATTTCACCTGGTAGGTACTGTGCCATGAGGTGAAGATCTACAGAGTTTGCTGTTTCCCAGAGGTCCATGGCTAAGCGACAAAGTGGGTAAGAGTGAGTCTCCACCTGCTTGTTTATGTATCACATAACTGTGGCATTGTTTGTCTTCACTAGGAGTACTGGTCTTTGAAGGCAATCAGACCTTTTTTGGGCTGCCATCAGTTCTTTTAGGTTTATGTATTTGTACTTGAACTGAGAGTTCCATCTGCCCTGAGTCTGTAACTTGTTGTATTGGGCCCCCTAGGTTATCTCTGAGGCATGTGTGGTCAGAGTTTGGTCCTGAGTGATGAACCTGAAGGGAAGGTCCAGGTTGAGGAAGCATGCTCGGGCCCACCAGGTAAACTCCTTCCTGAGACAAGGGAAAAGCTTTATCCGAAAGTTGAGGGATTGAGAATGTTGACACCACACATTTCTGAACTACCTCTGTATCTTCCTCATATGCGGACTGGCTAGGGGAATCATGAAGATGCAAGAGGCCATGTAACCCAAGGCTCTGAGGAAGTCTCTGGCTGTGAGGTAGTTCCTAAGGAGGAGTTTTTGAAAATACAGAGCCTTGAGGGAGGAAGGCTTTCTGAAGTGAGGAGTTCAGCACAGCTTCCAGAAACACAGTCCTCTTTGTGGGGATGGTTTGGAATGCATGGGTATTGAAGGTGAATGCCAGTGAAGACAAAACCTCCTGGGTAAAAAGTAGATCTGCTTGAGTATTCTAGATCTGTTGTTTGAATGAGGCAGTCATCTATGTAGGGGTAAATATGAATGTCCTTTGCCCTGCAGAAGGCTATCACTGGGGCTAAGCATTTTGTGAAAACCCTGGGTGCAGTAGTAAAGGCAAAGGGCAGGGCACAGAATTGATAGAGCTTCTCTCACCTGCTTTAAAGTGCAAGAACCTTCTGTGAGAGTTTTCTACAGGGATGTGGAGGTATGTGTCCTTTAGATTTAAGGCTACCACTGGGTGAGATCACGGGCAGCAATTTTTGAAGGGCTAGAATTTTTAATATTGGTACCTGCAAGAACCTGTTGAGCCTTGACAGGTCCAGATATGGCCCTTAATATCCTCTTTTCCGGGTACTAATAAAAGCCTTGAGTCAAATCCCTTTCCTTTTAATGCCTTTGGTACTGGTTTGCATGCACAGTAGCAGAATTTGATTTAAGACCTCTGTTTGTTGCTTTGGTGGAATATCTGGGAAACCTGATCGAATAAGAGGCTGTTTGAAGTGAAGTTTGTAAACTCTTTGTATGAGTTTCAGTATCCCTAATCCCTGCTAATGGGAGTCCAATTCTTTACAAAGAAGGAGAGCCATCCTCCAGTCCTGAGACAGAGTAAAGAGAAAGGAGTGGAACTGGAGAGGAAGGGAAAGGGTGTGTCATGGTTGAGTCATTACTGCTCCCTGCTGGGTCCCTGTTGGCAGAATCCCACAAGTCTATTGGAATCTGTTTGCCACTGTCTGGGATGCTGTTGTTGCCTTTTTCTCCTTTCTCTTTGAGGTCTCCTAAGTCCAGGTTTACACTGGGAGGCTGGAAAGGACCTGTGTTTGGTAGGGTAACTGCAACTGAAGCGAGGAGACTGAACATGAAAAAAGCCCTTGACTGTCTGCATGGACTTGGCCTTATCCTCCATTTTAAGTACAGCTTCAGCCTTGGGACCAAAAAGGAATTCTCTGTCCAAAAAAGCATCAAACAGACTGGACTTCACATGTTCAGGGAGGGACTGTTCTCTCAGCCAGGCATGTCTTCTAATGTCGGATCCTGTAGCTGCTGCCTGCTGGAAGCTTCCACAGCATCATAGCCACAGTGAAGGAGTGTTTAGCTAATTAAAAACAAGAATTGCACAAGTCCAGCAGTTCCTTGGAGAGGGTCTTATTTTCAGTCCCCACCAGTTTTTACTTCATCTGATCTAACATGCTTTCTTGATAATTAACCACATGAAAATGGCAATTCAAAGCCCTCATGACCAGAGGTAGCAAAGGTACAGACTTTCTTTCCGAACCTGTCCAAGGCTCTGCTTTCTTCATCAGTTAGCAGAAGATTTTTGGAAGTACTAGCTTTACCTCCCTTAGGACCCTGAGTCAACACTTCAAGATCTACTACACTGTTCTTGAAAAGGTGTTTGTGGGAATCTAGAATCCCGTAGAATCTGTCAGATTTCCAAGGGGGAGGGAATCTGGCTGTAAGGAAGAATCCAGCAAGACACTGTTCACCACCTCTAAAACTGTAGGACTGCCAAAATGTTTATGGTCAGAGAGTTTTAGAAGTTCTCCAACCCTGCTCTTCAATTGTGGATAGTCCTGTGTCTCCCATGTAGGGCCTCCCCAAAAGAAATATCCTCGGGGGCAAGGATGAGGCAAGGTTCTCATAAGAATCTGAATCCCCATACGAAGTAATAAATAAATCTTCCTGAAAGGTGGATTAATAATAATCATCCTCACAGTCAAAAGAATCAGAAGACTCCTGGGGGGGGCAATATCCCTTTTTCTTTTACCAGGAGAAGATTCAGGGACAGAAACTGCCTTTCTATGTGTCACTTCAGGCTTCGGCCTGAGGGTGACTTCCACACTACAGCCAGAACAAGGGAGGACAAATGAATCCCAAGGACGAGGTACCAAGGCAATCTCCTGACAACGAAAAACTCTGGACACCCCTTCATCAGTTACACAGCAGTTATCAGAAGCTGGAACCTGGGAAGCAGCTCTGGATCCAATTGACGAGCTAAATCCATCAGCTTGTACAGAAGTAGAGAAACCCAGCAGCGTATCAGACTCTGAATGAGTCTTGATAGAGGCTGTTGTTGGAGGGGACTGAAAAACCATCTCATCTTCTTCGACGACAACAAGCCTAGGTGGACTGGGGGATGGTGAACGAGCACCGCCTGGTACTCTAAGGCTTGGGCACTTTTCCTACACCTTGGGAGATCAACCTCAGCCCAACCGGTGGATGATATTGTATTGAAGGCCCTTGGTGATTCGTTAAAATACTTATCTAAAATCTTAGCCCTATGCTTGACAGTTCCATTGTTAAAACTAGCACAAAACCGACAGTTAGGTACGTCATGTTTTGGGCCTAAACAAGTTACACAAAAGGAGTGAAAGCCCCGTTGTGGTTATCTGCTTGCCACAGTAGAGACAGTTATTAACTTTCTCAGACATTAGTCAAGAAACATAAGAAAACCTCCCTAATGGGGTGCTTAACGTTAGATGACATCTTTCTCTGTCACCGACTAACAAATGCACTGACTAGCATTCTGCTTCAAGCTCCGATGGCAAGAAAGAACTGAGGTTATGGCACTGGCTGACTCCCTTTATACCCAGATGTTTTTGACATTGGTCAAGGCATCCGCCAGGTTCAGGAGGAAAAGAAAATTCTCTGGTAGTCAGACCAGTCAAGGGTTTCCACAGCAGGAAACCCATCAGTTATGACTGCAACAGTGAAACACGAAGAACATCTTAGGATGCACTCACCTGATTTGGCAGCTTGTGGTTATGTGTATTTTATATAACATATAAATTATGGTAAGGATAAACTACCCCAGATCTTTCTAACACAGATTCAACTCCTTGTCAGTGAGAGACCACATGCCTATAACACCAAAGGCTATGACCCAGACTCCCCTAACATCTTCATTATATCTCCAACACACACAACACAAATATGCTTTCTGTGTAATAGGCCATGAACTTGTAATAATCTTTTACAAAGCATCTGCACCATACCAAACAAGAAGACACTGAGAAAGAAGCTTTCTGATCACCTCTCTAAAACAGCTTCATACTCCTTTTTTTAGTAAACTGGCATCAGCATCAACCTCCTTTTCCTATTTTGTACATGGTGTTGGGGTGTCATACCAAAAGCATAAACTATTGCAGTTAGTTACCTAACTTCCATAACTAATGTGCCCACCTAACTTCCGTAACTAATGTGCCCACGTTTCACATAAGTGCTTCCCTCTTCCTAGACCTATCAAAGCCCTTCGAAATGCTCACATTAAATATTCCTCATCAGACTAGCTACCTCAGACATATCAAAAAAGTCTGTAGGCTGCTTTTGCAGTTATCTTAGTCAATGATAACAGTGTTTACATTGGCAAGATGCCTACCTACTCAACTTATTAACTCATAACAGCAGGGGTACCACACAGATCTATCCTTGAAGACTGCAAATAGTATGCAACTCAAAAAAAGATCTTACTGTTTATAACTATTCGAGTAAACTCTTAACTGTAAGACATGCGGATATCCTTTCAAAAGGACTTAGTTTTGTTCCAGCCAGGAGAAGTAATTTGGTGGATTTACTAATGGATTTAAAAGTATACACCCACAAGTTAAACCTGGCTTTATCATTTAAAAATTGTTGTTGTATCTTTCGGCTTTTCCCAATTAGGGGTCGCCACAGCGGAACTCCGGTCCGCTAATGATTGGCAGCAGATTTTTATGTGCCAAGTTGCCAGCCCTGACGTACAACCTTCAACGAAGGTACACCCATTCACGCATGTCTCCACACAGAAGACGCTTTAGCTGAGAATCGAACAGGACAACGTCTTACTGTGAGGCGACAATGCTACTGCAGCACCACCACCGCAGTATAGTATTGTAAATTCCAATGAGCAAAGCATTTTCAGATCCAGTACATTTAACCCTCACCCAATGCACTGATTGATGTGTTTGAGAAAAATTGTGAGTTGGACGTCAGGAATCTTTTGATGTCACAACATAGAAATAAATTCTATAATCCTGCAAAAGATGAAATGTCAATAATGAAGAGGTTAACAGAAGATCATAGCATCAGGGTTCTGAAACCCAATAAGGGGAGAGGGCTAGTGGTTATGGATACCGAGGATTATTGTTCTTGTATTAACCCTCTGTTGTTTTCTGATACTTATGTTGAAGTGTCATGTAATAAAATGAATATTGCTTTTTCTAAGATAGACATGCCATTGCATGATTTATTGATGGAGGGTCAACTTAGTAGAAGGGAATTCGATCTTTTGCTGAATAAGTACCCAGTCATAGCTGTTTTTTCCCAAAATTCATAAGGACTTGACTGACCCTCATTTTAGACCTATAGTGGATGCTAAGAGATCTAAAGTCCACTATATAGCAAAATGTGTGGATCACCTGTTAAAAGCCTATATGGATGCTTTACCTCAAATTTGTAAAGATTCCTGGCAGTTTCTATCTAGGATTAATAGTTTAGAATTCAATGAGAATTGTATTTTTAACTACAGATGTTGTGAATTTATATTCAGTCATACCGCATGAAGTGGGCTTAACTTGGGTGGAAGACTTGTTTACACAAATTAGGTATTTATTCAAATGACAGAATAAATATCATTATCCCCCTGTTGGACTTGGTGCTTTCTAATAACTTCCTTTATTTTGAAGGACAATATTTCAAACCACGTACGGGGATGGCAATGGGGCAGCTTGCTCCCCCAGTTTTTCCAATTTAGTTATGGCATATTGGGAAGTTGAAAATATTTCTAATAGTCCTTTTACATCTTTTTAGTCATATTACACTCGGTACCTGGATGATATATTTATTTTATGGACAGGGACGAGTGGCAAACTTATTAAGTTTATGAATTACATTAATAACACGACCCATTTTTTTAAATTTTCAGACACAATAGGTCCTGACAGAATATCTTTTTTGGATATAGAGCTAATCAAGAATAGGGAGCTGGGTTGTTTTCAAACCAATGTTTTCAGAAAGAAAACCTTTGCCAACACTTATTTACACTATCAAATTTGGCATCCCCGGCATCAGAAAAAAGCTATAGTAAAAGGCCAGTTGGTCAGAGTGGCCAGAATGGTTTCAGATACTGCGGTCTTCCTAAAGGAAGTAGATAGTGTTATAGATATGTTTCTTAATAGGAGTTATCCACATTTGTTTCATAACAGCATCAAAGAAGAAGTAATATACAAAAGGTTGCATTTTGTGTATAACCTTCTACTAGGGTTCCAAGATAAGAATCAAGATGGGAACCATGATATGAATAATTCTAGTGGGAGGGATGTTGATACCCAGATTGATGATTTAGTTATGGATAAAAATGACACGAAAAATATGAAGAAAGAAAAATTTTTTATTACAACTTATTCATTAGATAGTAATAACATTTTAAGCCTTTTAAAGAGAAATTGGTCGATTCTGGCATGTAATAACAGGGTCCTGGAGGTTGTGGGTGAATGCCCTAAGATAGTTTTTAAAAAATATAAGTCTTTCAAGAATTTATTAGAATCTATAGTGCCAATTAATTCTACCAGAAGAGGTATGATTACTATTAATACTTATGATTCAGAAATGGTTCTCTCTAACTGGCTGCCATGATGAAAAGGGATTTCCAGGAAAAATGCAAGTCTACAGAATTTACTGTTTTAAATGGAGGCAAGGTGAACTTTCAAGAATAAAATTCAAGTTCACTGAAGGTGATGCACTTTAGACTACCAAAAAGTATTGCTCAGTTAAGAAACTTCTTTAGAAGAGGGATTAACAGTTATTTGAGTACAGAGTGGAATACTTATTGAGATTGCAGAAATTAAAACACAATGAACATGTTAGAATAGCTTCACAAAGATGACTAAAATCAGCAAAAGTCTTGGCATTGCTCAGTTTAAAAGGTCCACTCCTTCAGGGGATGACCACTCTACAAATCTTTTCATTTCAGAAGGTACAAATTTCTTGTTCTGATCCTCTCAGTCTCTTTCAGAATGTTCACATCTTTAAGAAAAGAAAGCATTAGAATCCTATCCTCCAAGCTGAAAGCCCCAGAGACTTGATATCTGAATTAAGGACTTTGTCAGACTGTGAATCTGAAAAAAAATTGTGCACGGCTAACATAGATGTATAACGTAACACACAGACAGGAAACATTTTGGTTGTCTTGTTCAAGCTAAAGCTACTGACGTTGTGCTTGCTTTGTCTTGTTTTGCTTTTACAACTAAATAAAATGAAAGAAAAGACATGCAATGTAGCCATAGTCCAAGGAAAAGAAAAGTTCTCCTACTTCCAAGGTGTGTGTAGTGCTGAAGAACGTACCAAAAGGATGGGAACTATTTGCTCTAATGAATGGCTCTCACATACACTTTTGGTACAGTGCAATTACCTGCTGAAAGACTGTGTTACTTAGATGCAATCAATATATAGGAAAGTTTGTCTGACTGAGATCTGCTAGAAGTTTCTGTTGTCCTAGGAGAAAAACTGCATAAACTAGAACAATGTAATCTACTGCCCATTCCAAATACTTTTAACACTTCTTCAAAAAGCCAAAAGGATCTAATGCCCCCTTGCTTGCTAATGTTCCTCATTACTGTGGCACTGCCTGTACTGATCAGCATTGGTCCTGGAAAGAAGCTGCCCTGAAATGCAGCCTAAGCATAATCTGTCATGAAATTTTTCAAAAATAACCTTGACATGTATGCAATCAATATTGTTAAAGGCAATAAGCCTGACAATCAAACGTGAATCTATATATGCTATTGTGGTTATTTTCTTCTTTTTCAGGCATGTGAAGAAACATTTCCTGCAATGAAGAGCTATCCTGCACTGACAGACTGCTGAAGTATGCCCCCCCCCAAAATTTAATCAGCGAAGTCCCCTGTCAACAGCTGTTACTGTAGGAGGTGTCAATAGTATCCACTAAGTCAAGGTAATAGGTGTCTTGTCATCACAGAATTGTTTTTTGCAACTGCAAGACTGAAATTGACCATTTCTGGAGAATGTTGGATTGATTTCTAATGCTTATTTCAAAATCCACTGTCGTGTCCTCGGATGCAGTTTCGCACTGGGATCCAGCAAAATGCAAGACATTATGCACCTCATTGCATTGATATACTCCCTTTTAGTAAATGCAAGCTGAGCAAAAATCACTTTAAATCATTTATATCCAAATGCTTCTTACAAATTGAGAATTAATTCAAGCCTTTATTCCCAACTGTTTCTTGCAAATTGAGAAAACTTTCATATGCACCAACTTTGTAAACCCCCCCAAAAAAAAAAATAATACTGTTGCAGCTAGCTGAAGAGATGACTTTTTTCTAGGTACTTTTTGCCATCATGCCTGCTAACCATCAAGCACCACCCCCATATCATTTTTTTTCTCCCTCCTAGACAGCCAACCATGAGCTTGTCAGTCCTGGAGGCACTGGGATGAAACGACGGCTAGCTAGATGGAAGACAAAAAAAAAGGGACTGATATGCAGCCAACCTTTAGCTTGTCTTGGTGTCCCCATCCTACATCAGGTCTACCTACCCTTCCTAAATGCCTTCACAGTTGCTCCACCAGGACAGGGTCTGAGTAAGATCATTAGGGCATCCCAATATGTAACATCAACCTTGCTGCTATGGAGGTTTGTAAAGACCTAGCCTCACCCCCCCCCCCATTTATCTGATATGCTTGAGGGCGATTCTCCTGTATGAGCCATATATCCCCACAGGGAGCTTATGTGATTCATTTCCCTGTATTTGGCATCCCTAATATTGAAGCGATAGATAACCTAATGGAGTTGTCATCCAAACAGCCATGGTAGTTATTTGTGCCCTCTCCAGCATCCCAGCAATGAAGGCATTATACTTATAGTCCTACCCGCTTTTCTGGTTAGGGGGGAATGCACTCTGCACCAACATGGGGGCTGCTACACCTTCCTCACATGCAACTGCTTGCTTTGGTGCATCTGCAATTGAAGTCTAATGTCAAGTGGCCACTTGGTGATGCAAATTCCCACCCCACTAAGCTGCATCAGCATCTACTGCCCTTCCTTCAATAGACTGTGGCAATCCACAGCCTGCTCCCTCCTAAGAATGGGTATGCACATTCTCCCTGTGTCAGCTCCAACAGACATTTGTGCTGCTAATTGAACCAGGGTTCCCTGGGCCTTAGTTACAGCTTTATATCTCTACATAACTGGTGGTGGTAAATAGATGTCCTTCTGAAGCTGAAATTCCCAGTACCACAGCGTTATATTTGTTGGGATATGCTGAAGTACAACTTCTTGAATATGATGTACTATCAGGCCATCACTGATCTGCCTTTTTTTTTTTTAATACACAAATGATGGAGCTAACCACACATATCAATGGGGGAAACTGAAAATTCGAAGTTGGGGTGATCAGTATTGAATTTCAAATACTTCTCATAAGCAGGTATTGCATAAAGTGGATATACGCATCCTCCTTAATGACAGCTGCTGTCAAGAATGAGTTTTTTTTTCCCTCTGATAAAGGCAGCCAGTTTTCAGAATTATCCTTCTGAAAGTCTTGGTTATGATAAACTGGTTTAGTTTTGACAAATCTAATGCCAGTCTCCATGACCTGTCCTTCTAAAGAATAGAAAAAAGTACAGAATAAAAAGCCCAATAATTTCTGCTGACATGGAACACCCTGAAGTGCTTTCTTCAACGCTGTTTAAAGTATAAAAGATGAATTGTGCAGGAAATGGAATCTGATGAAACACTATGGAATAACCTTCAGAAATGTTTGCAGTACCCTGTATCTGTAGTTGCCAGCTTGGAAACTTCCACATGATGTTGATAACCTTCACAGGGTAAGGGGGAAGGAGTTAGGGGAAGAACCTGGCTGAAGTGACCAAATTTTTCTTTGTTGATGCTTCCCATTCCTACTGGACTGGAGGTGGAATACAACTGTCTTTCTGCAACAGGAAAGTTTGATTGTAGTAGCAGTACTTTTACTAAAACGGAAATTCCCTGAAAACCAGAGTGGACTGGGTTCAAAAATATCTGACTGAAGATATGGTTTACCCCTTACACTCTACAGGACTACCGAAGTTAGGGGTCATTAAAAAAAAACTGCTGCATCTAATAAATATGCCTAAACATTTGCAGGGTAGTTCACATTCCTATAATAGATGGCAAAGGAACTATTTTAGTCTTCTAGGAAGAACGAGAAAGAAATCACAGCTAGATCAGCCTTTCGGTTATAATAAAGTACAGTCTTGTAAAATAGGACCCTGTACATTCTAAATTCCTTCTTTGGAGAAGGGGCTTGTGTATCCAGTTGCTAATAACTAGCATGAACCACTTCTATGAAAAAATCCAAAAGTGGAGGTAGTGAACACTGCTTATGTCTCCACTTCGAGTCACTTAACATCTAGGGGAAAAGGGATGCCCAGAAGGCGAGTCAAAATACTTACCAATACAACTAATAGACCCTCTAAGAGTTAAAATGTTCTAGGGAGAGACAAGTGATTCACATGAGCAATGCATACAAATTGAATGAGGCTCAAAAGAAAATCTCTCTGAGCCACATACAAATCCCCCTCCTCCCCTTGAAAGGACACTAAGGTATGAGTACATCTTTCTTTTTCACACCAAAATGTTTGCAAGTAATGGTGAAGCCTTTCATATTTCTGAACCAGAAGCTGCCTGACACTCTCCTATGTTGGTTTCAGTTGTGTTAAAGTCATCCTTATACAAACTATTGGCTGGACCGGTGTTGACCAGCCCTTTTGGTGACTGAGTTGACTTAGACATCCTTGCAATGGGGGTTATTAGTACTGAAGCCCTTTACTCAGCACATGTGAACAAGGAAATGTCCTCTGTTTATTTTATAAACAAAGTACAATGAATTCAGGGTAAAGCTACTGGACTTCCAAGCAAGTGTTCACAAATGCAACTATTTTTCTGGCAAGTGAATAAGGGCTTCTAAAGCTCCTCTTAAGGTTTTAAATCCGTGTAACTTCTCTTCTAACCTACGCGCATAATGAATTAACCAAACAGTTCTCCAGTTCTATTTTCCATATAACTTATTTGTCACTATCAACTAAATTAATTGCAATGGTCTTGCAGAATGTGTATAATACAATGCACTGTTAGCAGTTCTTTGAATTATCCCTCAAAATTTGTTTAGTGTGTAGTTTTATAAGACAACCTTGTTTTTTTAGTTGTTAGAGTCAGTGTGGAATAAAGCTTTCACTGTTTACTTTCTTCACTTATTTACCTTGCATACATCTCACCTATGTTTTTGTATAACCTTTATATGAAACGATTATATGAAGTGCTCACATACACCACAGGGAAGGGGGCAACCAGCATAGCAAATGAGAAAAGCCGAAAATAGTAGAAGTGCAGGTGTAAATGCATGTAGAAGGATGTAAAGGAAAGAACCAAT
The DNA here is from genome assembly GCF_019279795.1 of Protopterus annectens. Lineage (NCBI taxonomy): Eukaryota > Metazoa > Chordata > Ceratodontiformes > Protopteridae > Protopterus > Protopterus annectens. The sequence continues at coordinate 1,639,372,710 of NC_056735.1, read as the reverse complement.
GCAAGGAAAGAGAATATGGTTTTGGTGATGACAGTCTGAATTACAAAAGGAATTAAGAGTGTAGACAAGTGATAAAGGGGGACCAGATTTCAGTGAAAGTGGTTTCTGAGCTTAAGCCAAATAAAACATGGGAAGAGGAGGCCAAACTGATTACTAAGGAGGAGGACAGGAGGCATATTATGGTGCATGCAGGTACTAATGATCTGTTAGAAAAAGCTGAGGTGACAACGAGCAACACCAGGGAGATATCAAGAGAGGTGCTTAAAGGCAGCCTTCTCAGCAGCATTACCTGCAGCAGTAGCCAACTCACAGAGAAAATGGAGAATTAAAGAGTATAATGGCTGGATGCAGCAGTGCACAAAGGAAAAATGCATATGACTGTTAGGAGGATTGGCGGAACCATACACGAAAGGCCAGCTCTATGCAAGGCACAAGCTCCAGCCTAGCCCAGAAGGAACAGCATTACTTAGTGCTTGACTTGAAAGGTACAGCTAAAATGATCACACTTTTAAACTAAGAAGGGAAGGTGCCATAAGCAGAAATGGGAGGCAGATATTTAGACTGCAGACTTAAAACAGAAGCGGGAGAATGAACACAGCACAGGAACAAACAAGGATGACTTGGACAGTGGCTGGATAGTCTTATTCTGTAATATAAAGAGTCCAGTTAGAAAGATTCCTAAACTAATACAACAAATTCATCACTTCCAGACAGTGTTTTTCCATTTATCAGTGGTATCACAAATACAAGCATCAGTTATAAGAGAGGATGGGATGAGGAAATATATGTGCATAACATGTTTAGGAATGAAAAAGAAGGTACACGATGGGTTGGAGAAGAAATCTTCATAAAGGAAGAACACAACTAGAAATAAGGCAATGGCACAGCCCAGGTTAAAATCCTGATTAAATATCCTGGCAGTTAAGATAAAGGAAGGCAGTAGAGAAATAATGGCCAAGTACACTGTATCATCCTTCAGAAAAAACAGATTAGATGCCCATCTTATATGAAGGGTGAGGCAGAGCCAGGGGGTCTATATCATTAGTTCAAACACACAAGTGGGGGGTTTGGGGGTGCGAAGCCCCAACATTAGTAATAGTCTGAAGGGTTTGTGTGTTTTTACGTTGTGTATCGGAAGAGTGATATCTTTCCCCTGGAGAAAACAATTGCTGTTCTGAGCGTTCAAAGTTCTTACATTTCGAACTTTCGGGTTCGATATTTACATAGTCGAACTTATGACAGTTCAACTATGTGATAAAGACCAGAGCCAGGTACATACTGCATATGACTTCTTGGAGGATAGGCTGGGTTGCAAATACATGGGCTGGGAGCAGGCATTAGGCTCACCAAGCCACAACTGGGTGGTAGCCTTCAAACTTGGTGTGCAAAAGCATATACCCATATGAGGAAGGCATTGCTAGCCTCTGCAGTGATGTGGATTGCTAATCCACCTGCCCAGGGGGTGGGGTTGCACCATCCAAATACTCTCACTGCTATGAGACGGCACAAAACACTCTCATGACCTGCTGAATGGCACTCCCATCCACAGAGCTTTTGCCTTAGCTTGGGGTGAAAGCCCCAGAGCTGAAAAACAAATGGACCCCTCTCTAGCTGAAGGAAGTTTTGAAGGTTGGCAGGCACAGGGACAAAGATCACCTAGAAAAAAAAAGTCATGGATAAAGATGCCCGAAATGTTAATACATTTTCATCATACGTCATTAGGCTAATGGCCCTGAGGCGCTTACAAGTCTATCCAAGTTTTTTCCTCTTTTACTGGTGCTATTAGTAGACCAGACTCAACACCTGCTGACCCTGTCAAGAAGGGACACAGATAAAACCCCGGCAGTGAATTTGTAGTTCCCCATCCAATTATCCAGATTATCCTTGAAGAGGGTCAGTGAAGGGCTCTGTTTTACCAGGATTGGAAGCTTATTCCAGAGTAGGGGGAGCATTTGGGAGATGAACCTGTCTCTCCAGCAGGTCCTGTTAATATCACTTCTCATATTGAGGACAGTAGAGTGGGTAGTCTAAAGATAAGAAACATGCAGCAAATCTTCAGTAAAATATCTAAAACTTTGGTGAATGTGAAATCTTCTTTCAATGGTAACATTTTACAACGGAATCACTGAGAAATTCACTTTTACATTTATTTTACATTTACATTTGTTGACTGGGCTAGTCTAACTGGATATATGTCCATTTTCAGGAGAGCCCCAGGAAGAAAAGCTCTAAGCATAGTCAGTGAGATAACAAGAAGTTATGTGCTCACCATAACGTTCGATGTATGTAGTCCATCTCGCCTCACATTCTTACCCGTGGGTTCGGAACTGAATATCGGCACCAACTTGGCCGATTTTTTTTTTCTAGCTCAAAGTCTTTCATTGGCTGGGCTAAACAGGTATCCCATGGTGCACTGCTCCATATCCCCAGATCTAGTTTGCTGCAAAACTCATTTGTACTCCATGCACCCATCACATCCAGTTAAAGAATAAGCCAAACAAGGGAACTCTGTAGATAAACAACCTAACCTTCAAATCCTCCAGGAAGGGGGAAGGTGGGGGGGGGGTAAGTGAGAATGTGAGGCGAGATGGACTACATACATCAAACGTTATGGTGAGTACATAACTTCTTGATGTTATGTAGTCCTATCTCGCCTACTTTCTTACCCGTGGGACAGTGTCCCTAGCACCTACATCCTGGGTGGCTCATAGGAAAATACTCCTGAGAACTGTGGAGCCAAAGGACGACCTGCCCCTGGAAACCACATCCAATTTGTAATGAGAAACAAATGTGTGAGGAGAAGCCCAAGTAGCTGCAGCACATATATCATCCATTGACAATCTGGCTTGACAGGCCGTAGACGTAGAGACGGCCCGGGTAGAGTGAGCCTTGACCGGAAATGGCAGTTCTTTACCTCCTGCTTGGTAGACGGAAGAGATACAACTAGATATCCATCTAGATAAGGTGACCTTGGAGACCGGGGACCCCATTCTGTTTTCCAAAATGGAAACAAAAAGTTGATCAGACTTCCGGATATCTTTTGTTCGGTGCAGATAGAAGTGTAATTGTCTGTGTACATCCAACTGATAAAATCTAAATTCTGCCTTGTTCGAAAAGTGACGAAAGAACACAGGCAACTCAATGGATTGATTAAGATTAGACACAGAAGCCACTTTTGGAAGAAATGAAGGGTTTGGTCTAAGAGAAACCCTGTTATTATGGAACATTAAGTATGGAGGTTTGATGGAGAGGGCTTGAATTTCTGAAACTCGCCTTGCTGAAGTGATTGCTGTTAAGAAGGCTGTTTTCCAGGTCAAGAATTTCAGTTCGCAGGTAGCTGCCAGTTCGAAAGGTGGTAAAGTAAGGGCTTGTAGAACAAAATTGAGATCCCAGGGCATGATTGGTTCAGACACCGGGGAACGGAGCAACAGAGTACCCTTCAGGAATGCTTTGCACAGTCTATGAGCCATGAGACTAGGCTCATTCGCTACATGAAAATTAGAGATCGCTGCCAATTGAACTTTGATGGTAGCCGATGCGGAACCCTGATGGAAAAGCATAGACAAAAACTCCAAGACTGATTCGATTGGAGCTGTGTAAGGATCAATGCCTTGGGTATGTGCCCAGATGGAAAACCTCTTCCATTTACTAGAATAAATCTTTCTAGTGGATGGTTTATGAGAGGACGATAATATGTGAACCACTTCTGGTGAGAAATTATGAAGCCTAACTAACGATGGAAGTGGAGTACCAGGCTGTCAGCTGGAGGGTCATCAGGGAGGGGTGGAACTATCCCGACATGTGTCAGTAAGTCTGGTTGAGGGTCCAGAGTCCAAGGAGTGTCCACAATGTATCGCTGAAGAAAGGGGAACCATACTTGACGAGGCCAGTGTGGAGCAATCAGAATCATTCTGCTTCCCAAGGATTGCGCTTTCTGAATCACCTTTGACAGCAAAGGAAACGAAGGGAAAGCATAAAGCAGACCGGAGGGCCAATCGTGAACCAGAGCGTCCCTGGGTGACTCCCCCTGTGGGGGGATCAGCGTGAAGTAGTCACTGCATTTTGTATTTAGGGGGCTTGCAAAAAGGTCACAGCAAGGCTGACCCCATCTGCTGAAGATTTGCTCTGCAACCAGGCGATTCAGGGACCACTCGTAAGGCATCAGAATAGCTCTGCTTAGCCTGTCCGCAATCATGTTGGAGTTCTCCGGAATGTGCATTGCTGCCAGAAACCATTGGGAAGTTACTGCCCAATGCCACACTTGCATGGCCTCTCTGCACAGAGGGTAAGACCTGGTTCCCCCCTGCTTGTTTAGATACCACACTACTGACATGTTGTCGGAGTGTATCGCAATCGTCCCTAGAGGTAGAACACTTTGAAGTATCTGCAACGCAAATAGCACTGCTCTCATCTCTAAGACGTTTATATGCAGATGTATCTCGTGTTCTTGCCACGTGCCTTGGACGGTCCTGCCAAGATAATGCCCCCCCACCCCATCTGGGAGGCATCTGTGGTCACCGTGGCAACTGGAATGGGTGGAACGAATGGCCTTTCCCCGTCCAAATTGTTGGTGGAAAGCCACCAACCAAGGTCCTGCTTGCATCTGTCCATCAGCAAAATGGGGTGAGAAAGTGGAAATCTCTGGAGGGACAACTGAACAAAGAGCAGCCATTGGAGAATTCTCATATGCAATTTCGCTAGAGGGACCAACATAATTGTCGCTGCCACGGCCCCTAGGAGCTGAAGAACCCATCTTGCCTTCACTTGCCTCAGGGGCATCAGCATGTGTATCTGTTGTTGTAAGACTCTGATCCTCTCCTGCTGTTAAGAATGCTCGCATTCGAATGGTGTGTAATTCTGCTCCTATAAAGGTGACATGCTGCGAGGACAATAAAGCAGATTTTTCCCAATTTATTGTTATACCCAACTGATGACATAGAGTAATGGTAGTGTCTCTGGTTTGAACTACTTGATGCCTGGTGGGGCGGTGAGGAGCCAGTCGTCCAGATACAGAAACATTTGGAATCCCTGACGTCTCAAGTGAGCCATCAACACCGCCATACACTTGGTGAACACCCTGGGGGCTGTGGTGAGACCAAAGGGCAGGGCTCAAAACTGGAAATGACTGGCTCCCAGCTGGAAGCGTAGGTGACTCCTGGATGCCCTGTCCATCTTTACATGGTAGTAAGCATCCTTGAGGTTGATGGAGCACATCCATACCTCCTCTCCCAACAATGGGAGAATCGACTGCAACATGACCATACGGAACTTGGACTTGGGTACAAAATGGTTTAGTTGGCTGAGATCTAATATGGGTCTCAGGTCCCCTGTTCTTTTTGGCACCAAAAAGAATCTTGAGTAAGTCCCTAATCCGATTTGGTGTGAGGGGACACACTGGATGGCCCCTTTTTCTGGCAGCTTTGAGACCTCTGAGGCTGCTTGATCCCTTTGACTGGGTGGAACGTCTGGGATTTTTCTGACTGGAGGAGGGTGTGATGTAAACGGAATGAGGTAACCTCCGGAAATTATCCGTAATACCCACTGGTCCTGGGTGATGCTTTCCCAGGCTTCCGGATATAACGAAATTCGACCCCTGACTGGCTCCAGATAAGCACAGCCGGGCACTCCCTCGGGAACGAGAGTAGGGAGAGCCACGAAAGGAATTGTGGTCTTCCGAATTGCGGGGGCCCCCTCTGCCTCTGGGATGGCATTTCCCTGAATAACCTCCCCCTCCTCTGCCTCTGGAGGGGGCTTCACCTTGTGCGGCAGGAAAAAACCTCTGTGATTTCTTGAACCACATCCCCCCCCTGCTGGGCCTTGGGATAAGGCCTAGAGGGAAGGGAAAAATGGACCCTTATGGCAGACAGAGTCTTTCCCTCTTGCTCGCACCTGGTGAGGGTGTCTTTCACTTTGGTCCCAAACAAGGAGGAACCATCAAAGGGGGCGTCAGTGAAGGAAGACTTGAAGGCCTCCGCAAAGTGACACAGGCGCAGCCAGGCTTGCCTTCTGAGGGTGACTCCTGAGCTTGCTGCCCTACCTGCTCGCTCTGCTGCATACGATATGAGCCGCATGGATGAGTTGACAATGGAATTGAGGGTAGAGACCTGGGCGTTAACCGTCTGAGCCACAGCCTCAGGAACGTTACCTGCAAGAGTATCTCCTAACTCCTTGAGGAGATCTCTCTGGAGCCGAGTGAAATGGGGCAGGTAATTCAGCGACTGTAAGGTAAAGGTTGCTGACAAGAGGGTATGCTTCCCATACCGATCCATAGTCCTAGACTCCTCCTTAGGAGGATGGATGGATGAAGAAGACTCTGCTACTTCTTTCTGAGTGGCTGCCTCCACCACCATGGCATCTACAGGAACTCCTTTAGACAGAAACTCTTTGCCCTGGGGGGGGGGCGGAAAGAAACTTGCTGGGATGCCTGGGCAAGGGTTCTACAGAATCAGGGTTTTCCCACACTCTTCGACATATCAGATCAAGGAGCTCGTTGAAGGGTGGAGACACCCAGGAGGCGGAGGGCTGAGCACCAAAGGCCTTAAGGAATACTGACTCCTCCTCGGAGGGGGCTTTGGACGGCCTGTCACCTCTTTGTTTCAGTATCTCCAGAATGTCGGAGAAGGAAACATCGTCAGAGGATGACTTGGGGACCCCTCCGATTTCTCGAGGTCAGTATCAGAGGTGAGGGACTCATCCTGGGAGTCTATATGCTTCCTCTTGCGCGTCTTCTTTCTAGGGGGTTCCTCAGGCATGAACTCTGAGGGACCCTCAGAAAGCTGGGGACCACTCATGGGGCTATCCCTAGGCCCTGGTGCTCTGCTGTCCATGGATGGGAGGTGATCAGAAGCTCTCACAGGAGTGGTGGGGGACAGAGTGACCGACCCGCCTGATGTAGCTGACGATCTGGCCAGCGCGGTCCGCATAGCCTCGAAGGCAGCCCCCCCCTCCGAATCCGAGGAGCGACCGGCCTCCAAGGCCATGATGGGAGTCAGAGTTCCCCGAGCCGAGGAACCGAGAGGGAGGCTCGGGACCGAAATAAGCCCCAAGGCATCCCCTTCGGGCCCGACCGAAGAATCCAGAGTCCCAAACCCCGAGGAAGGAGCCGACGGGGTCGGAGCTGATGTCAGCACCGATGGAGCCAAAGGGGCCATTGGAGCTGGCTTAGTAACATTACATGGGGTGGAACACTCCAGCTCCAAAGACAGAGATGCGCTCGGAGGAGGAATGATTGAAGACAGGGTCGGGACTGGCTCCGGAGCCGACTGGCCCGGAGCCAAAAAGTATTTTGCCAAAAGCGGTGACTGGAGGTGCCTCTGAACCACTCTATCAACATCCACATCCGAAAGGGTCCTTTTGGAGGATTTGGAAGACAGGGAGGGAGATTGAGATCCCCTCTCAGGAGAAACTGGTCTGATACTGGGCGATCGGCTCCAAAGAGGTTCCAATAAAATTGGAGCCGACGCCAGTTCCGTCAAGACCGACACCTCCTGTGGCCCCGAGGACAATGGAGCCGAGGAGGTCAATGCAGTTTTTGAGATTTTCTCCGGAGGCTCCGATGAAGCTGACAGAGCCGGAGATCCCTTTTTTGACTTGCCAGATTTAGATTTTCCACTGGTAGATGATTCCATAGCCTCTTCAAAAGTGGGTTTCAAGAGTCCCTTTAAAATTAGCTTATTCTTTCTCTCTTGGAGACTCTAGGACTGAACACATGACAAAAACTGCAGTACTCCTGCAGATGAATGGCTCCCAGGCAATAAACACAAATGGAATGCCCATTGGTGATGGACATTTTGTACCCACATCTGGAGCACTTTTTGAAACCCGAAGGTTTGTGTTCCTTGGGATCTTTGGACATCTTACTCTTCACACCAACAGACAAACAAAGTCTGAGAAGAACTAACAGGCGCTCACACCACAAAACGCGGGAACGAACACTGAACAGTGACCAAACACACACACTGCAGAACAAGAACCAACCTCTCAACAAAGGGGTGATGACTAAAGAGGCAAGGGGATGGCCCAAACCTCTAACTTAAATGGTCTAGAGCATACACACATGCAGGGCAAGAAGAGGAGGACTAGGCCCTCTAACTGAAATGGGCCTAGCCCGAGGGAACAGTAAGCGGGATACCTCACCAACAATCACATGATCACACGTCAACAACACTACTTTAGACAAATAGCTATGAAAATAGCTTTGAATATGAGCCAAAAAACTTTTCTTAAGACAAGAAAAAAAGGGTACTTAGCCACAGCCAAGTGAGACCACGTCTGAGCTACACGAGCAGCAAACGAGATCTGGGGATATGAAGCAGTGCACCATGGGATACCTGCTTAGCCCAGCCAATGAAAGACTTCGAGCTAGAAAAAAAAATCGGCCGAGTCGGAGCCAATATGGGTAAGAATATAGGTGAGATAGGACTACATAACATCATACATTATATGCAGTAGTAACATGATTTGCAGTACATTGTTTAGATTATACATGAAAAACTGATACAGGGTTATACATAAAAAGAAAAATTTATACAGAGTCCTTTAGTAAGGCTTAGGCTAAGATATAATACAGTAAACAAATATAATATACATTTTTTTTTCTGTGTGTGTGCGCCTGGTTTACAGAGGAGGGCTAGCACTTTTAGAGTAAGTAAACTCTTATAGAGTTCTAAGAAGGAAAACTTGTTAAATACTATTTAGAGGTTAGTTTACTAGTTAACATCGATAGGCGTCAGACTGACAAAACAGAGAAGTATAGGCAGAGCAGGATGGGGAAAAGAAGCTATTAGTCAGGGTTAGAGCAGGGACATAGCCAGTACATCTTCAAAAGCTCCCAACCACAGATTCAAATTCTAACAGACTTAAGCCAAAATGCAACATTCAGAGAAAACACCACAGTTACAAAGTACTTCATGCAAGACACAAACATAACTGTAGATTATGTTTTCATATAGTAACGCACAGCAAGGTTTACATAGTATATAAACATGACTGCACAACATGGTTTATACAGTACATAAACATGACTGCACAATATGGTTTATACGGTACATAAACATGAGTGCACAACATGGTTTATACAGTACATAAACATGACTGCACAACATGGTTTATAAACAGCCAGAAGAGTCAAATAACTATGTACACAGATTTCTTAAATAAAAATAACCTGAACATAAAAAGGCATCCATAACAAGCTGCATAGGTGAAAAGTACTGACTTTGACTTTACATGCCTAGGCCATACATTAACTGACGCATAAAGCCAAGACAATGCCACATTACTATAAACATTTACAATACGTGTGCTCATTTACCTTCAAATTCTTTCCTACTTGCTGCTGGACTTCTAGCCCCTTTATGTTAACATAAAACATAATTGAAAAAAATTATAACATTTTAGGAGTTAGAAGAAAATGTGTACTACAAAAGCAAGGATTTTATAAAAGACTGCAACAGAAAACACAAACTAGCATATCACAAAGACTTTATTGAGTACCACAACATGCAGTAGAAAAAGTTTTACAGTGTTGATAATGCTCATCAGGATGCTCATAAATGACAGTCACTGTGGGTGTTATCCCACACTCTTACAGCAAAGTACTGCAACAAAGACCATGAAAAAATATACAGCACAGATTTATTGCAATGGTAGATCTGGCTGATCTTTGCCCATACACTGTAACAGTGTGGACTGTTCAACATACGCATTTCCTACCTCAACAGCTCTTGAATTAATGGCAACCTTTAGCTCATCCCCTATTCCAATAATGCACTTGTACGCTTGTTGCTTACAGATCGAGTTATGAAACTGAGTACTATATTCTTAAATTAGACAGACTAATTAGCAAAATCTTACAACTCCCTAGTGACAGCAGAAGACTAAAATAAGAGGTGAAAAACAGTAATGTATTTGCACTATATAAATAAGAAAGTAGCTATGTAAACAGCTACAGATACCCCAGTGTCCTCCACGTTAAGTGCACACTGCAGAGACAATCTGAATGTAAGAAGGTGTGTGGGTATATTTCAGTGCAGAGACAAAGATAAACCAACTCATAGTTACGTTAAGTGCATAACTTTTGTGTTTGTAATGATCTAGTCTTTATATTGTAACTGTATGGACCGAATCCCCAGCAGACCAATCTGGGTAGTCTCATGACAAGATACCTCACCGAATTGTAGATCTGAAAGAAGCTCTTGATCTGGATGTAACATCTAATCTACAATGCTTAGAAAAAAAGAGCAAGTATGTCCATGTTGCTACTGCTCAAATATCATCCATTTACAAAGGCTGAAGACATAGCTACTGACGTTGTGGAATAAGCAGTGGGTTTTGCTTGTACATTTCTCCAAATGGAAGAATAACAGAAGGAAATACAATCAGGTAGCCACCTAAAGAGAGGGATCATCAACATTTACACATTCACAGGTAAGTACTAGGCTAGCTGCACTTGCGGCCCATTTTAAGCCTAGCCAATTTTGCTTTTTTCTGCTTGAAATAACCTATCCCATTTGGTTATACATTGGCCTTACCCATCCCATGGTCGATAGTTATATATTCCCATAATGAGAATAACTGGGATCATACCATAGATAATTTGAGGGGAATCATGCATGGGATAAAGCATTTAGGAGCTTCTTGGTCCAGAAGTAGTACAGGAGGCAGTGCTGGGATAAATTTTGTTTCCCATCCATAGATCAAAGTTGCTCTTTAAAATGGACAGTTTCTTGTCAACTCTGTTTTGTACAAAACATAATCGCTGGTGGCCCTGTTTTATATCCTTAGTGCAGCCTATACAGAAGTGTAGTTATCTATGTCTATTTAAGCAGTGCAGTTTGGACTCCCCTTTGTTTGAATACTGCAGAAAAACATGGTGTAATTTTGAATGACTGACTGAAGGTAAGACATTACCTTGAGCATAAAGGCTGGACTGGTTCAGAGAATTACTCTTAGTAAAAAATGATGCATGGACGTTTTGAGGAGAGATCATGTAGTTTCAAGAATATCTTAACTGAGGTAATAGTGACTAAAATAACATTTTCTAAGACAGAAAAAAATTTAAGATCTACCTTGGCTGCTATTTCAAAGGGGGATGAAGTCAATCTTTCCAAAATGAAATTCAAATCCAAAGCAGGAGTTCGAATTTTGTATGGGAGGTTTGGAAAAAAAATACTTACATACTCATTGAGATACAAAGGATGAACAATTGAATCATTGATGTTACATGGAAATATCCACCGAATTAACTTTTATTGCAAAAAAAAAAAAATTAATCCTTTGTCAAAGATTGCTGATAAGAATAGCAGAACTGTGGGAATACGAGGTGTGAATGGTCTAGACTCTGTTGTGCTGTCTAGTGGCTGAATTTATGACAGTTATTCATAGATTCATAGATTGCTACTATGATAATGATCGGGGGGGGGGGGGTGCATTTCTAAGCCTAGCCAAGTTTTCCTGAAAGAATAATGATGTCCTGTATCCAAAAAAGATATTGAGGGACAGGCATTAATAAGCCACCTATGTCCATAAGGAACAAGGGTCCCAGGCCTGGTATAAATTTCCAATTCCTCCTCCACTAGTCTAGGTTGCACTTAAACTGGGTGATAGATGAACTCAGGTTCACATGGATAGGAAGCCTGTTTCACAGTAGGGGCAGTCTCTGGGACACATACCCACTTCTCCAGCATTTTCTGTTTAAGGCACAGATGAAATTCAGGTCCTCGACCTTGTATTTCTGGTACTCTGCAAGTCGTTTTAGTCAAAGGGAAGGTTTCATGGAGGCTGTTAGTATCGGGACCACATTGGGAATGCATGCTGGGTCCCTGGCAATAAATGGAAGTGAGCAGTTACCTCAAGGAACCTAATGTGCAGGTATGGCTTGCCTGATGGGTGTGATAGGAGTCTTGGATGATGCTACTGATGCTGTGATGCTCCAGAGGAATGGATCACTTTATGAGGAGAAGCCATAGCAGGGGAACCATATCTTTGAATGCTAGAATGGGGCTATGAGAATGCCTCTGGCTTTGCACAGCTGGGCTTTCTGAATGAATTTTATCAAGAAAGGGAGCGGAGGGAAGGCATATAGATGACCAGGGTGCCAAGGACAGATAAAAGTGTTCCTGGGAGCTTTTGAATGAAGGGGAGGCAAAACAATTGCAACAAGGTTTTCTCCCAGCAGTGGACATTCATCTCTACTGAGGACTTGCTTACAGACCACAATTGAGGCAACAGAAGACACCTACTCAGTTTGTATACGGGCTTGACAACAGATGTACATTTCTGCCAGTAGTGCTTTGAACTGATAGCCATAGCACCTTTAAAAGCCAGTGAAGGATTCTCATATGATACCTGGCTAATACAATTATCTAAAAGAATGCTGTCACTAAGCTTAAGGTTTGTAACAGCATAGCAGATGTTGTTTTGCTTTGCTACAGCAGGACTGAGACTGCTTGTTGCACAGAAATAATTTGCTCTGTTGGAAGACATGCCATTTTCAAACTGTTGTCCAGGTGATGGACAATAAACATTAGTAACTGTGTTGGTTCAAGGTGAGACACTTGCTGTCCCTACAGTCAAGCATAACTGGAGAAAGTAGTTACTTGTGTTGATGACAGACTCTTCTACAGTGTGAGCCATTTGTCAAGTTAATGGATTATCTTGATTTTTCATAGTCTCAAATAAGCCTCTTGAGCCATGCATTTAAAGAACACCTGGGGGGCTGTGGCAAGTCCAAAGGGCAAGGTTATGAATTTGTAGTAACAGTCTCCCAACCTGGAAGTGGAGGAATATTCTAGACTCTTTTGCAATTGTTACGTGTAGGTAAGTGTCCTGAAGATCCAGGGACAAGGAAGGGTGGATTGCATCATAACCACTGGAAAGGCTGTTTTCTGAATATAGTGTTATAGACAACTGAAACCAAGAATGGGCCTGAGGTCTTTTGTTTTCTTATGCACAAAAAAGAGACCCGAGTACAACCCACATCTTCTATGACCTGGCAGGGTCTCTTAGGCTGCTATCTTCCTTAAAAGGTTGATTACTTCTTGAATTGCAGCCCTCTTTTGATGGAGTGATAAATCTGGCAAGAAATGAGATGAAGGAAGTGGGGCTTTTAAAAAGGAAATTGGGTAGCCTTTGGAAATAAGCTCCTTCGTCCAACTGCATTGCATGATGGTCATACAAATCAGGATACAGAGATACAACTATACATTGGCACCAGGGACAAAGAGTTGGGTAATCTATCAGGGGTTCTGCTGTCTACCCTCAGGAGAATGTCTGCAGATATGTTGGTTTTGTGGTACACCTCCACCTCTGAGACAGTAGCCACCAAATGAACCACAGTGTCCATAAATGCTTTTATCACTGCACTGCAAGGCCAGAGTCCACTGGGATTTACTCAAAAAAATGTTCTTTACTCCCTTTTGATTCCTTGTGAAGGACCTTTGAGAAGCTGAGAACTTATTCTCAGCAGCAGTGAGCATATTACCCTACTGCTCACTCTATTTTAACCTTTCATTTTTGTCCAAGGAATGTGGAAACATCATAGGGTGCATTTGCAAAAGCCACCTTAAGTGTTCTGAAAACCTGGTGAACCTCAGCCAGGCCTGTCACTTCTTGGCAATACCTGACTCAGCTGCTCTTGCAGCCCCATCTGTGGCATTACAAAGCAATCACACACACAGTATGGCTATGGTATCAAAGTAGCCATCTTTGACTCTATGTGTTTACATGTATCCTCAAATTATACATTTTCAGGGTTTTTAGAGTTCTGTCAGCTACATCCATATGAAATCTGTTTTATTTCCTCTCCCTCCTTACATATTCACTGTTGCCACCAGCTCATCTCCTTGTTCATTGGGATTACTGGATCCACCTTAGTCTCTCCTGGGCTCAACCCATATCCAGGATCAGTGTGGAGATGGAGGATGCTAGTACAGTATCATACTGCTGCTGAAGAGTGTGCCCTATCCATCTCCACCACATGACAACCTTGCAATCACCTCAAATGCTTCCCATGGGAGGTGCAAACACAACCTCCCAACCAAGCAGTATACTGCTTGTAGCACCATGCTTACACCCAGCTCTTAATGCTGCCTTTCTGCTCTCAGGATGAGTGAGCCAGCGTGAGCATCTCAATCCCCTTGTCCCATTGGTGGTACCTGGTTTGTATGGGGCACAGTAAGAGCTTTATCCATATGAGCCACTGGGAAGCACTAGAGCTCTCTAAAATCTCATCATAATAATGAAGTAACTGGTTGTTCTTATTAAAAAAGTACTAGATGCATATATTCAATTTCCAAAATGATCCATGGTCCAAAACTCTCTATTACACAGATGTATTGCCTATGCATTCTCTGGGTCATCTTTCTTCTTGGCAGCTGACATGACAACAGAATTGTAACCAACCGAACCAACACACCGGTCAAAGGTATGAAACAGTAAGTGGTACACGTAGCTTGAACAGCAATGACAACCAGCTGGTCAGTAGCAGAATAATCAGCTCGTTCGTGGGAAAATAACCAGCTCAAACCCCGTAACTGCAGACAAAAAAGTGAAGCACACCAATCCACATCCGTTTAACCTCACTCCAATCTGCATACACCAAACGCCAAATAGTGAATTCTTCTTTTTAAAAACTTCTTTATTGTAATATCTATAAAAACACCTCGGACATATAACTCATCCACCAGTTTAGCGCTTTCATCTGCATAACGCAGACTTCCTCAGAACTGGTGAATACACAGTAATTTCCTTATTTATTTAAATTTTGGCGCCATTTTTCTGATTCCTTAAAGTGATATGCAGAATATATAAATGATAAACATTATAGGTGTAGAATATTCCCTTCATTCATGTGAAAGCATTCATTACTCAGTAGTGGTTAAAAATGATGTAAGGCAATAACAACAAATCCCTACTGATGCCACAATTTCTTCCCAAAAATATTTTACAATTCATGTACTTTCACTCTTAATAAAACCATCCATAAATACATGAAATAACAATACTTATTAACTAAACATTATTATTGAATAACTAAATTAACTAATAATCAATAAATATAATAAATATAATAAATATTATAAATTCATCAATAAATATTATTAAAAATTATTTAAAAATTATTTCATTATCAAAACATGAATAATTTAAAAGAGTGGCAGTACACTAAAAATAACTTAAAAATAGTATAATTTATACATCAAGAACCAAAAATGGTTTAATGCTAATGTATTCATTAATGCCTGGACTCCTGGTTGAGTCAGTGAGCATCTGCCATTTGCTTTCCTTACAGGCTAGTCTAGTTTTCCAGTCACCCTCATAAATATTTCCTATTTCTTGATCTATAACACAAAATAAAAAACTATGATTATCTCCATTTTCCTTGATATGACGATATAGAGCATTTTTACTATCTTTCTTTTTAATTCTATAATAGTGCTCATAAATCCTTTTCTTGAGTTGTCTTTCTGTTTTGCCTATATAATAGGCCGAACATACCTGACAACAAGCTAGGTACACTATTTGTTTGCTAGAACAGTGTCCTCCTATACTTCTAATCATAGTCCTATTAACATCACCCAATCGAATGTGCGTACCAGTGTAAACATATTTACACTGGTTGCATCTACCACACTTCTTTGTAGCCTTCTTATTTTGTTGTTTTGTTGTCTTCTTATATTTCATTCCTTCTAACATCCTTTTTATATTCGGACCTGTTTTATACACAATTCTGGGTGAGGTTCCTAGGACTTCTTTGTGTGTATCCACTACAGTAATAATATCCCAATATTTCCTTATTATTTCCTTTATTACATTACTGTATGGTGTATAGGTAATAACACATACTCTACCAAATTTTTCCTGTGTGGTATTGGTAGTGTCTATAACTTCCTGCCCTTTACCTAATAACGATTGATACATGCTTTGCCACTTATTACTCACATATTTAATCGTGTCCTTTATCATTTTATTGGGATAACCTCTTTTTGTGAACAAATTACTAAGCAAATCCATCTCTATGTCCAAATTGTCTTTGCAGGATGACATTCTAGCCCCCCTAATACATTGCCCCTTTATAATATTTTTAAAAACGTAAGGCGGATGCTCACTGCTATAAAATAAATAATCATTTGAAAAAGTATTTTTACGATAGACCCTAGATGTAAATCCTTCATTTGTTAAACCAATATATGTGTCCAGGTAAGCAATACCTTGATTACTGGTTTCATAAGTAAATTTGAGAAAATTTGTGGTTCCATTTAAATATTCTATAAAATCCTTAATATTTTCTTCATGCCCTTTCCACAGCAAGAAAATATCGTCCAAGAATCTAACATAAAATTTTATATAGGGGTAGTATGTGCTGTTGACAATAAATTCATCTTCCCAGTCTGACATGACCTTATTTGCAAAAATGGGCGCGCAAGATGCGCCCATCGCTACCCCTTTACACTGTCTAAAATATTCACCCTCAAATGTTAGAAAATTATTATCCAAAATTAATTCCATCATACCCATTATTAGGTTGATTTTATCCCAACTGAGATGAGAATATTTTCTTAGACTGTTTCCAAACCGTTCAATACCTTCCTCCTTCGGTATACTAGAAAAGAGGTCACATACATCAATTGTAACTAATGTTAAGTTATCAGACCATAAATCTGCTGTTAATCTCCTCAAAAAATCCCAGGAATCCTTTATAATAAACGGAATATGCTCATATATATGCTTTGTCCATCTGTCTATGGTCTTCCCAATGTTAAAAGTTTTTGATCTAGAACCGGATATAATAGGTCTAAATGGGGGTCTCTCCACAGACTTGTGTACCTTGGGGATCCCCACTATATGTGCCATAACTGGAGTTTCTACCTTAATAAATTCATATATTTCTAGGGTGATTCTGTTATCTATTAAATATTCTTCTAATATCAAATCTATTCTTCTAAAACCTATATTGATTTGATTAATAGATACTGTTTCATAATTCCCCGTTTCATATAGAATTTTGTATATCTCTGCTTTATAAGATAGACTAGAATAAATAACTACCCCTCCACCTTTGTCCGGTTTCATAATTCTAATGTCTTGATTATTAATAATATCATTTAAGCATATTCTCTCTTCCTTCGTGATGTTGTCTCCCTGTTTGTTTCTTCCTTTTGTTTTGATTTCTTTGTTGAGACTGTATACCTCTTTACATACCATTTGCTCAAAGACATTGACTTGACTGTTATTATTGGGCATATACGTGCTTTTCCTCTTCAATTCATTCCTTACATATTGTTCTTTGCTGTTGCTATCAAATTGTAATGCCAAATTTAGCCTTCTACTGAATAATTTAATCTCCTTTATGTGGTCCACTAAATTGAATTTGTTTGAAGGTATAAATTTCATTCCTTTACTTAATAAAGTACAAAACTCTTTCTTAATACACATGTCAGTGTAGTTAAATACCTGAAAACCATTGTATACCATAATAGTTGGTTTATTCTCTTGTGTAATAGCTGGTTCCCTTTTGTCTTCCAGTGTTTCTTGTTCACTTTTCTTATTGCAAGTCCAAACTAAGGGACATTTTGTCTTATCAACTTCCCTATCCTTAACATAGTCAGTAGGTACATCTACTAATCTTGATGTATCCTGTTCCCCTACGGCTATAGTAATTAAAGGCTCCAATAAAATGTCCCTTTGTATTACCGAATGGTTTTCGATCTTACTTTTACTTTGTTCACTTAACTCTCTACCATAAACTTTTTCCACATGTTCTGTTGTTCTTCTTAATATTTCTTGATCCCCTGATAAAACGGTTTCCTGAAACCGGGGTTGAATCTTCCACCTTGAAAATTTCCATCCCTATTGATGTCTTCCCATCCACTGTTGCCACCATGTCTGTTCCTGACAAATAATTTCCTATCCTGTGGCCATATGTATACTTTGTGCCTTTTATATAATTCCACATCCCGATCTATCTTTCTACATTTTCTCTCATATGCCTCCTTGGCTCTACTGTCTGCCTTATGAAATTGTTTGTGATACAATTCACTTAATATTTCAAAATCTTCATGTCGTAAAATGGATTCGTTAATATTTTCAACTTCTTCTATCAATACATTTAATTTTTCTTCATTACATTCTATTAATGCTTTCATATACATATAACCCATTTCATCGAACAGTTCATTAAATTTCATCATAATGTTTTCATTATATTCCATCCCCATGGGTAACTTAAAAAATCTTAAACCCTTGGGAACAATTTGGAGTTTGGTGCACTGTGCTAAATAAGCATTGTCCACCTTAACATTTTGTATCTGATTTAACTTATCCCCCAAACTGTATATAATATTTTTTAATTCTATGCCTTCCCTGTTATATCTATTTTTGTCATCTTCAATCACTTGCATTCTATCAAACACATATTCATTTCTCAAAAAAATCATCTATTACAATATTACCAGAACATGTATTTTTAGAATGTATATGTTCAAAACATAGATTTTTAGAAGTAATACCATCACATTTTTTATCCTTGACATTATTACTGTTATGTCCATTTATGTCATTCTTATTTTGATTATGATATTTACTAGCAACGGTACCTTTTGTGCTATTGGTCTGAGTGCCAGCCATAGCAGAGTATGTCTTGTAGGTAGCAGGCTTTTTTTGCCTTGTTCCCCCATATTCCGTTTCCACTCGACTGTGCAGAACACTAAAGTCAAAAGTAAAATCTTTTATGGGTGTAAGAACAATGTCACTATCCTTTGAACTCATATCGATAACACAATTCTGTCCATTCGGAATGTCATTTTCAGTATCGGCTATTTCCAATCGCTCCTCCCTCGTATTTGCCATAGTAGACTGAGCCCCATTGCATAAAGAAGTGAGTTCCGTACTTACTTTAAGCTTGGGGATATCCAATAAAGAGTTCACCATCTCCATTAGTTTTTTAACGTCCTTTTGCAGGTCGGCTACCTCAGCCCTAAGAATGATCACCTCCTCGCTGTTCGATACAGCCGACGTATCCACTTCCGCTTCTGCCATGATCGGAAAAGCAACAAATAAACGTAAGTAACTGCACACTTGTAACCAACCGAACCAACACACCGGTCAAAGGTATGAAACAGTAAGTGGTACACGTAGCTTGAACAGCAATGACAACCAGCTGGTCAGTAGCAGAATAACCAGCTCGTTCGTGGGAAAATAACCAGCTCAAACCCCGTAACTGCAGACAAAAAAGTGAAGCACACCAATCCACATCCGTTTAACCTCACTCCAATCTGCATACACCAAACGCCAAATAGCGAATTCTTCTTTTTAAAAACTTCTTTATTGTAATATCTATAAAAACACCTCGGACATATAACTCATCCACCAGTTTAGCGCTTTCATCTGCATAACGCAGACTTCCTCAGAACTGGTGAATACACAGTAATTTCCTTATTTATTTAAATTTTGGCGCCATTTTTCTGATTCCTTAAAGTGATATGCAGAATATATAAATGATAAACATTATAGGTGTAGAATATTCCCTTCATTCATGTGAAAGCATTCATTACTCAGTAGTGGTTAAAAATGATGTAAGGCAATAACAAATCCCTACTGATGCCACAATTTCTTCCCAAAAAAATGCAGAGACAAAGATAAACCAACTCATAGTTACGTTAAGTACATAACTTTTGTGTTTGTAATGATCTAGTCTTTATATTGTAACTGTATGGACCGAATCCCCAGCAGACCAATCTGGGTAGTCTCATGACAAGATACCTCACCGAATTGTAGATCTGAAAGAAGCTCTTGATCTGGATTAACATCTAATCTACAATGCTTAGAAAAAAAGAGCAAGTATGTCCATGCTGCTACTGCTCAAATATCATCCATTTACAAAGGCTGAAGACATAGCTACTGACGTTGTGGAATAAGCAGTGGGTTTTGCTTGTACATTTCTCCAAATGGAAGAATAACAGAAGGAAATACAATCAGGTAGCCACCTGGAGAGAGGGATCATCAACATTTACACGTTCACAGGTAAGTACTAGGCTAGCTGCACTTGCGGCCCATTTTAAGCCTAGCCAATTTTGCTTTTTTCTGCTTGAAATAACCTATCCCATTTGGTTATACATTGGCCTTACCCATCCCATGGTCGATAGTTATATATTCCCATAATGAGAATAACTGGGATCATACCATAGATAATTTGAGGGGAATCATGCATGGGATAAAGCATTTAGGAGCTTCTTGGTCCAGAAGTAGTACAGGAGGCAGTGCTGGGATAAATTTTGTTTCCCATCCATAGATCAAAGTTGCTCTTTAAAATGGACAGTTTCTTGTCAACTCTGTTTTGTACAAAACATAATCGCTGGTGGCCCTGTTTTATATCCTTAGTGCAGCCTATACAGAAGTGTAGTTATCTATGTCTATTTAAGCAGTGCAGTTTGGACTCCCCTTTGTTTGAATACTGCAGAAAAACATGGTGTAATTTTGAATGACTGACTAAAGGTAAGACATTACCTTGAGCATAAAGGCTGGACTGGTTCAGAGAATTACTCTTAGTAAAAAATGATGCATGGACGTTTTGAGGAGAGATCATGTAGTTTCAAGAATATCTTAACTGAGGTAATAGTGACTAAAATAACATTTTCTAAGACAGAAAAAAATTTAAGATCTACCTTGGCTGCTATTTCAAAGGGGGATGAAGTCAATCTTTCCAAAATGAAATTCAAATCCAAAGCAGGAGTTCGAATTTTGTATGGGAGGTTTGGAAAAAAAATACTTACATACTCATTGAGATACAAAGGATGAACAATTGAATCATTGATGTTACATGGAAATATCCACCGAATTAACTTTTATTGCAAAAAAAAAAATTAATCCTTTGTCAAAGATTGCTGATAAGAATAGCAGAACTGTGGGAATACGAGGTGTGAATGGTCTAGACTCTGTTGTGCTGTCTAGTGGTTGAATTTATGACAGTTATTCATAGATTCATAGATTGCTACTATGATAATGATCGGGGGGGGGTGCATTTCTAAGCCTAGCCAAGTTTTCCTGAAAGAATAATGATGTCCTGTATCCAAAAAAGATATTGAGGGACAGGCATTAATAAGCCACCTATGTCCATAAGGAACAAGGGTCCCAGGCCTGGTATAAATTTCCAATTCCTCCTCTACTAGTCTAGGTTGCACTTAAACTGGGTGATAGATGAACTCAGGTTCACATGGATGGGAAGCCTGTTTCACAGTAGGGGCAGTCTCTGGGACACATACCCACTTCTCCAGCATTTTCTGTTTAAGGCACAGATGAAATTCAGGTCCTCGACCTTGTATTTCTGGTACTCTGCAAGTCATTTTAGTCAAAGGGAAGGTTTCAGGGAGGCTGTTAGTAATGGGACCACATTGGGAATGGATGCTGGGTCCCTGGCAATAAATGGAAGTGAAGAAACCTTGCAGTTACCTCAAGGAACCTAATGTGCAGGTATGGCTTGCCTGATGGGTGTGATAGGAGTCTTGGATGATGCTACTGATGCTGTGATGCTCCAGAGGAACGGATCACTTTATGAGGAGAAGCCATAGCAGGGGAACCAAATCTTTGAATGCTAGAATGGGGCTATGAGAATGCCTCTGGCTTTGCACAGCTGGGCTTTCTGAATGAATTTTATCAAGAAAGGGAGCGGAGGGAAGGCATATAGATGACCAGGGTGCCAAGGACAGATAAAAGTGTTCCTGGGAGCTTTTGAATGAAGGGGAGGCAAAACAATTGCAACAAGGTTTTCTCCCAGCAGTGGACATTCATCTCTACTGAGGACTTGCTTACAGACCACAATTGAGGCAACAGAAGACACCTACTCAGTTTGTATACGGGCTTGACAACAGATGTACATTTCTGCCAGTAGTGTTTTGAACTGATAGCCATAGCACCTTTAAAAGCCAGTGAAGGATTCTCATATGATACCTGGCTAATACAATTATCTAAAAGAATGCTGTCACTAAGCTTAAGGTTTGTAACAGCATAGCAGATGTTGTTTTGCTTTGCTACAGCAGGACTGAGACTGCTTGTTGCACAGAAAGAATTTGCTCTGTTGGAAGACATGCCATTTTCAAACTGTTGTCCAGGTGATGGACAATAAACATTAGTAACTGTGTTGGTTCAAGGTGAGACACTTGCTGTCCCTACAGTCAAGCATAACTGGAGAAAGTAGTTACTTGTGTTGATGACAGACTCTTCTACAGTGTGAGCCATTTGTCAAGTTAATGGATTATCTTGATTTTTCATAGTCTCAAATAAGCCTCTTGAGCCATGCATTTAAAGAACACCTGGGGGGCTGTGGCAAGTCCAAAGGGCAAGGTTATGAATTTGTAGTAACAGTCTCCCAACCTGGAAGTGGAGGAATATTCTAGACTCTTTTGCAATTGTTACGTGTAGGTAAGTGTCCTGAAGATCCAGGGACAAGGAAGGGTGGATTGCATCATAACCACTGGAAAGGCTGTTTTCTGAATATAGTGTTATAGACAACTGAAACCAAGAATGGGCCTGAGGTCTTTTGTTTTCTTAGGCACAAAAAAGAGACCTGAGTACAACCCACATCTTCTATGACCTGGCAGGGTCTCTTAGGCTGCTATCTTCCTTAAAAGGTTGATTACTTCTTGAATTGCAGCCCTCTTTTGATGGAGTGATAAATCTGGCAAGAAATGAGATGAAGGAAGTGGGGCTTTTAAAAAGGAAATTGGGTAGCCTTTGGAAATAAGCTCCTTCGTCCAACTGCATTGCATGATGGTCATACAAATCAGGATACAGAGATACAACTATACATTGGCACCAGGGACAAAGAGTTGGGTAATCTATCAGGGGTTCTGCTGTCTACCCTCAGGAGAATGTCTGCAGATATGTTGGTTTTGTGGTACACCTCCACCTCTGAGACAGTAGCCACCAAATGAACCACAGTGTCCATGAATGCTTTTACCACTGCACTGCAAGGCCAGAGTCCACTGGGATTTACTCAAAAAAAATGTTCTTTACTCCCTTTTGATTCCTTGTGAAGGACCTTTGAGAAGCTGAGAACTTATTCTCAGCAGCAGTGAGCATATTACCCTACTGCTCACTCTATTTTAACCTTTCATTTTTGTCCAAGGAATGTGGAAACATCATAGGGTGCATTTGCAAAAGCCACCTTAAGTGTTCTGAAAACCTGGTGAACCTCAGCCAGGCCTGTCACTTCTTGGCAATACCTGACTCAGCTGCTCTTGCAGCCCCATCTGTGGCATTACAAAGCAATCACACACACAGTATGGCTATGGTATCAAAGTAGCCATCTTTGACTCTATGTGTTTACATGTATCCTCAAATTATACATTTTCAGGGTTTTTAGAGTTCTGTCAGCTACATCCCTATGAAATCTGTTTTATTTCCTCTCCCTCCTTACATATTCACTGTTGCCACCAGCTCCTCTCCTTGTTCATTGGGATTACTGGATCCACCTTAGTCTCTCCTGGGCTCAACCCAACCCATATCCAGGATCAGTGTGGAGATGGAGGATGCTAGTACAGTATCATACTGCTGCTGAAGAGTGTGCCCTATCCATCTCCACCACATGACAACCTTGCAAGCACCTCAAATGCTTCCCATGGGAGGTGCAAACACAACCTCCCAAGAAAGCAGTATACTGCTTGTAGCACCATGCTTACACCCAGCTCTTAATGCTGCCTTTCTGCTCTCAGGATGAGTGAGCCAGTGTGAGCATCTCAATCCCCTTGTCCCATTGGTGGTACCTGGTTTGTATGGGGCACAGTAAGAGCTTTATCCATATGAGCCACTGGGAAGCACTAGAGCTCTCTAAAATCTCATCATAATAATGAAGTAACTGGTTGTTCTTATTAAAAAAGTACTAGATGCATATATTCAATTTCCAAAATGATCCATGGTCCAAAACTCTCTATTACACAGATGTATTGCCTATGCATTCTCTGGGTCATCTTTCTTCTTGGCAGCTGACATGACAACAGAATTTACAAGGGGTCTCTTGCAGACCCAGATCAAGCACTAGGCAACCTATGCAGCTGCCTAAGGCCCGTGTTGGCTTGAGGAGGGCCTGGCTTCACTTTAATAAAATTGGACAACTCATGCAATTCTAAAAATAAAACAAGCCAGGAGACTTCTGCAAATCAGTAGAGCTTTAGGACCTTGCGGGAGACTTCTATGAGGCAAACCCATAAAACAGCAGGGCTTTAGGACCTTGCAGGAGATGCAACAAGCCCAAGAAACCTCAGTGTCCTAACATGTCACCATGGGAGATTTGATTTAGGACATCAGAGCAGCAGGCAGCAGCTAAAAAAGCAGAGAGCAAACGGATCATTTGAATAGAGCTACCAAGCAAGAAACCGCTAGAACACCAGAGCAGTAGGCAAGCAAGCAGAGATCCTTTGTGGAGTGTTTGAACAGAGCTATATATATATATATATATATATATATATATATATATATATATATATATATATATATATATATATATATATATATATATATATATATATATATATATATATATAAACTACTGGGCAGTCACAGAAAAGGCTCTTTGCAAAGGGAGTATATTTGAGCAGTAGCACATCCTAATTAATATCACTGCTACAATAATAAACACTTATACACAACTGTATAAGAAGGAAAGTTGCATCATGGAAAATATTAAACATAAACCTTAGATAAAGCAAAATCTACTTTAAAGCTAACAAAAAAAGAAGTTATGTACTCACCATAATGTTCCATGTTTCTTGTCCTTGATCTCGCCTTCCTTCTTGCTGTTTGGGTTAGGAGCCAATCCTCGTCTCCGACTTGGCCATATACTATAGCTCGAGAACTTTTACTGGCTTGAGGCTAGACCCTATCCCAGCATGTCTAGCGGTGGTTACCCAGATCTCATTTGTGATAGCTTAGAACTAGACCATACAAATAGACCAGAGATATACTCTCCTTTACATATCAGATGACACCTACATATAAAGGTGTAACCCCTCCACAAGAGTAATAGGAGTAGATAGAGACTAACCACAAGGTACAGTATAAAGGAAACCCAGCCAGTATAACAAATAAAAGCAAAGGATTCCTCTCGATCTTCCAGGAAGGAGGAAGGAGGGTGGGACGCAAGAAGGAAGGCAAGATCAAGGACAACAGACATGGAATGTTATGGTGAGTACATAACTTCTTTACATTATGTTGTCCATATCTTGCCTTCATTCTTGCTGTTTGGGACAGTGTCCCCAGCACCTGATTCTTGGGTGGCTCACTGGAGAAAACTCTTCAGGACAGTGGAACCAAAGGATGCCCTGTTCTGGGAGCCCATATCTACTTTATAATGAGTGATAAAGGTATGACGATTAGCCCATGTAGCTGCTGCACAGATCAAATCCAAAGGCAGTCTGGGGTGAAAGGCAATAGGGGTAGCCAAGACCCTTGTTGAGTACCCTTTAATTTTCCCTGGAAGTTCATAGACATGTTTTATAGTGTCTGAAAGCCACTTTGATAAAGTCATCTTACAGACTGCACAACCTTTTTTATTGTTCGCAAAGGATATGAACAAGTGGTCAGATTTTCTAAAGTCCTTCGTCCTGTGTAAACAGAAACATAACTGTCTATGAATGTCCAATTGATGAAGCTTATACTTTGCCTTGTTGCCATGACTGAGGAAGAACACAGGAAGTTCTATGGATTGATTCAAATTGTAGTCAGAACATATCTTGGTTAAGAAAGAGGGATTGGTTCTGAGAGAAACCCGATCTTTATGGAAAATCAAGTACGGAGGACGAATAGATAAGGCCTGTAATTCGGAAACCCTTCTAGCTGAGGTAACTGCAACCAAGAAAAGGGGTCTTCCAAGTCAGAAATTTGAGCGGACAAGAAGCAGATGGTTCAAAGGGAGAAAGAATCACAGCGTCTAAAACTAAATTTAGATACCAAGGGGGGAAAGGTTCTCTTACTGGAGGTCTTAAGAGGGTAGTACCTCTTAGGAATGCCTTGCATAACCTATGGGACATGATATTGGACCCCATTTCTTCCATATGGAAATTAGAAATGGCAGCTAACTGAACTCGGATAGCAGCTGCAGCTACTCTTCGGTCAAAGGTTTCAGCAAGAAATTCAAGAATCTTTGAAATGGGACCAGTAAAGGGATCACCCTGATTTTTGTCTGCCCAAGAGAACCTCTACCATTTACTAGCATAAAGTTTCCTAGTAGTGAGCTTAAGGGAGGAAATCAAAATGTGCTGAACTGCCAGAGAAACATTGGGAAGCCTGGCGAAGACCAGAAGTTGAGAAACCAAGCTGTGAGCTTGTAAGTTTGAATGGAAGGATGGGGAGCCCACGACTGATACATCAAAAGATGTGGCGCTGGGTCCAGGATCCAGGGCTCCCCCTGCAGGTGACATCAAAGGAATGGGAACCATATCTGACAAGGCCAGTAAGGGGCAATGAGGATTAGCTTGCAACTCAACAACTGTGCTTTCTGAAGAACCTTGGGGATCAGGGGAAAAGGTGGAAAGGCGTAAAGCAGTCCCGGAGACCAACTGTGAACAAGTGTGTCCCTGGATGACTATCCCGGTGGTGGGACTAGGGCAAAGTAGCTGCTACATTTGTTGTTGAGGGGTGGCAAACAGATCGCAGCATGGCTGGCCCCATTTGCAAAAAATCAAGTCCGTAACTTCCTGCTTGAGGGACCACTTATGAGGCATCAGGATAGCCCAACGGAGCTTGTCCGCTATCATGTTGGATTTCCCCAGGATGTACTTTGCAACCAGAAAGCATTGGGAAGACATTGCCCATTGCCAAACTCGTAGAGCCTTTCGACACAAGGGGCAAGATCTGGTTCCACACTTTGTTGATGTACCATACTACTCACATATTGTCCATCTGAACTGCTACAGTCCCTGTAGGCAGAGAGTCCTGAAGTGCATGCAATGCCAGAAGTACCGCTCCCATCTCCAGGACACTGACGTGCAGGTGGTACTCATGTTCCTGCCAAGTCCCTTGAACAGTCTGTCCCAGATAATGCCATCTCAAACTATCTGGGAAGCATCCGTGGTCACTGTGGCTACAGGTTGGGGAGGTAGAAACGCCCTGCCTATTGTTACCGTAGGGGAGTGAAGCCAGATCCTTTCTGCAGGATTCCGCAATCAGAATCTGATGTGACATGGGTAAATCCTGGAATGACCATTGTGCAAAAAGGGGCCACTGTAGAATGCTCATATGGAAGTGAGCCATCGGGACCAGAGTGATTGCCGCTGCCATAGAACCCAGGACCTTGAGGACAAATCTTGCTTGAATTCTCTTTTGTGTGAACAGCACGACAACCTGGCGACGGATCGTTAATACTCTTTCTTGAGGCAGCTTTGCTATCATGGCTCTTGTGTCTAAATCTGCCCCTGTAAAGGTAATATATTGAGAAGACAACAAGGCAGATTTTTCATAGTTCATGGTGATCCCAAGCTGAGAACAAGAGCGAATTGTGGATTCCATTGCCCTGATTAGTTGATACTCGGTGGTGGCATTAAGGAGACAGTCATCTAGATATGGAAACACCCGGAATCCTTGACGCCTCAGGTGAGCCGCAACTACTGCCATGCATTTGGTGAATACCTTAGGGACTGTGGTGAGACCAAAGGGCAGTGCTCTGAACTGATAATGTCTGTCTCGCAGCCAGAAGCGTAGCTATCTCCTTCACCGTCCGTCCATTTTTATGTAGTAGTACACATCCTGGAGATCGATAGAGCTCATCCAATTGTCATGACCCAGAAAGGGAAGAATGGACTGCAGTGTTACCATCCAGAACTTTGTTTTCTTGACTGATTTGTTAAGCATATGAGATCCAATATGGGTCTCCAGTCCCCTGTTTTCTTTGGAACTAAAAAGAACCTTGAGTAAGTTACGGATCCGATTTGGTCTACTGGGACTTCCTGGATGACTCCTTTTCTTAGCAACCTTTGAACCTCTAGGTTTGCTTGATCCCGAAGACTGGGTGGAACATCAGGGATAGCATGTTGTCTTTTTGACAGGGGAAGTTGGAAGAAGAGGATATTGTAACCTCCAGATATTATCGATAGTACCCATGTATCTTCTGTGACTGTCTGCCAGGCGTTTGGGTACAAGGATAATCTCCCCCCGACTGTCTCTGTAGTTGGACAGTCGGGCCTCCCTTCAGGACCGCTGGAAGGGCCTGCCAGAGAAGGTATCTCTGTCTCCCTGATTCTGCAGAGCCCCCCTGCCTCTAGATTGGCGTCTTCCGTTATTTCCCCCTCTGCCCCTGGGGGGAAAAATCTCCTCACGTGTCAAGCAAAGCTCCCTGGGATTTCCGGAACCACATTTTCCTGCTCTTCTGACCTTTAGGATAGGGCTTACATGGAACAGAAAAACGTACTCCCACGGCAGACAGAGTTTTGCCATCCTGTTCATACCTGGTTAAGAGTCTCTTTTACCTGAGGCCCGAACAAGGACAAGCGGTAAAGGAAGACTTGAAGGGTTCCACAAAATGACAAAGGCGCATCCAGGAGAGTCTGCTAAGGCTACTCCCTGTGCCTGCCACCTTGCTCGCCCCATTGGCTGTTTAAGAAATTAGCCACATGGAGAAGTTAACCACTGAAGTCAAGGTCGCAAGCTGAGAAGACGCCTTGTCCAAGGTTCCTGCAGCTGTAGGATCCTGTAAGGTATTTCCTAACTGCTTGAGGAGATCCCTTTGATGCCTTGTAAAGTGGGACAAATAGTTCAGCGACCTGAGTGTAAAGGTCGCTGAAGAAAACATACACTTCCCATATCTGTCCACCGTACGAGTCTCTTTATTCGGCGGATGGAAAGATGAAGTTTCTGCTAATTCCTTCTTGGTGGCTGCTGCCACCACCATAGCATCAATGGGAACACCTTTGGATAAGAAGACTTTGTCTTCAGGGGCTGTTATGAATTTATTGGGCCTCCACAGAACTGTTTCCATCGTGTCTGGAGAGCTTCATGCCTTTCGACTCACTACATGTAATAGTGGGTCGAAAGGAGGAGATACCCAAGAGGTGGAGGGTCGGGAACCGAATGCTTTCAGGTACACTGACTCGTCTTCAGAAGGGGCAAGGGACTTCCAGTCACCCCTCTGTCGAAGGATTTCTAAGATGTCTGAAAAAGAGACATCTTCAGAGGGGGACTGTGGGGACCCTTCTGAGTCATCCAAGTCTGTGTCTGATGTCAAAGACTTAGGAGAGTCCACATGCTTCCTCTTGCAAGTCATCGTCCGAGGGACCTCCTCCGAGGGATGCTCAGGGGAGATTTCAGAATAGGTGGGATTGCCCAATGGAGGATCCTGCAGCATAGGTTCCCTACGCTTGGGGCGGAAGGGAGGTTCAGAGGCGGACACCGGCACCAAAGGCAAAGGAGCTAATGGAGCTGAGGGTGGAGCTGTCTCAGCAGACAGCACACTCATCACCTAAAAGGCATCGCAGTCCCAACCTGAAAGAGTCTCTGGCTCCGAAGAAGCCAACAACTTCCTTTGAACTGAGGGTGACGGCTCCAAGGCCGATGTAGGAGCCGAGCTGACCTGCGCTGAAGCTCCGAGAGGGAGAGTAGGGTTGGACAAGGGTCCAATGCTGCTCCCCCCCTCAGAGCCGACGAGGGAGTGTCGGCTCCCAGATCCCTCGATAGAAGGGGGGTATCGAGGAGATCGGAGCGGTGGTCAGAACTGAAAGACCAGAGGAGGTTACCGGAACCGACGGTTCCACCACTATGACTTCCATACACTCCGGCTCCGTAGTCAGAGGAGGAATCGAGACAGTTGTTGTTTGGGCTGTCGGCACTATTTCCATCTGGGATGAGCCCAAAAGTATTTTTGCTAATGCTGGTGTCCTAAGAAGCCTTTCATCACCCTCTCCACATCATCATCTGAGAGGCTCCTGGATGACTGAGAGGAATGGGTTGAAGACCAGTGACTGCCTAACACAGATTGCAGTAAAGGAGACTGTGGAGCAGACCGCACCAGTTCCAAGGCAGGAGACCTGTATTGCTTGTGGGACCTTAATGGCTCCAAAAACACAGATGGAGCCATAGGTGATAGCGTCTTGTTGGAACAGACAGTCGGGTCCAACTTAGCTGGTAGCTTGCCCTTCTCTTTAGATGGGTCCGAACTCAGAGCCGAAGAGGGTAATGGCTTGGGTTTTGTCAGATTTTTTTGCTGGCTGAGTCCCCTCCATAGCAGCATCAAAGGGGCCCTTCAGTAATCCTCTTAAGATTAATTTGTTTCTTCTCTCTTGCAGGACTCGTGAACTAAAAGCATGGCAGATAGAACACGAATCCTGCAGGTGAACAGGTCCTAAACAATACACGCAACTCGTGTGCCCGTCCGTAAGGGACATCTTTCGGCTGCACGAATCGTACATTTTGAAACCCGAAGGCTTCGATTCCTTGGCAGTATCTTTGGACATAATGTTGAACAGCACTATGTAAGGCTAGACAAAGAAAAAAAAAAACACTACTGACAAGATAACTATCCAATAACAGACAAAAAACAGGAAAGCAGAGAAGGGGGAGAGCCTCTAAGTTAAACTGTGAAATCCCCACCTAAGGAGAGCATCTAACTTAAACGGCAACTCCTTAAAAGTTAAAGAAGGCAAGAAAAAGTGAAAAACCCTCTAAGTTAAATGGGTCTAGAAGAGTGAAAAAGGCAAGAGAGAAAAATGGTTAGTCTCAAACAAACGCAAGTCACTCGGACAGGATAGGGAAGGTATAAGAACAAAGGGGACAGGTATTAATAACAAGTTAAAAAGATAAATAAGAATATTTACTTCAAAAAGAATAACAAATAGAAAAAACACTTAGCCTGAGCCAGTATCCGTAATCTCGATGCTGCAAGCGGCAAACGAGATCTGGGTAACCACCACTATACATGCTGGGATAGGGTCTAGCCTTGAGTTAGTAAAAACTCTCGAGGTATAGTATACAGCCGAGTCAGAGCAGAGGATCGGCTCCGAACCCAAACAGCAAGAACGAAGGCAAGATATGGACAACATAACATTAATACATTCTGCAGTTGTTAATTAGGACTAACTTTTACTGCTAAATAGCAACAGAACATTGTTATATTAATACAAAAGATGACAAAATGTGTGTTTTAGTTGAAACATACAGGAGATAATAACACAAAATTAAATTTGTGGCAGACCCAAAACTATAACAGACATTTCTATATTATCTTAATTCTTCAGCCTCCATAAATAAAATTATCAGAGCAATAAAGCTACGTTTTTATAGGATTAGAAAATTAAGACTGTATGGACAGTACGTTAACAGTTATATAAGTGCAAAAACAGCAGTATGACAAATAGAATAACAGAAATATGACAAATTTTAGTTTACCTACAAATGCAATACTATGGAAACTACTGTCAAAGAACCTTCTCATGGCTTGTTCAATATTTACAGGAAGATAAAAATTTTCCTCCCATATATGAAAGGGGGAAGCTGAGACTATAGTTGTACTTTTTCAGCGATCTCTATTTTTATTTATTCTTATTTTACTGTTTATTGAGTTTGTCCAACTGAGTTTAGTCAAAAAATTCTTTTAAGTGGTGGCCTGGACAGAAAAAAGCTCTAGCATACTACAAACAATTTTAAACAGACATTCAGTAATATACACAAACAGGCATCAAGTAATACAAATGATCATTTGTTAATTAAAATACTTTCATATGAAATAAAAGTAACTACTGCAGTATAAAAGACTCGTGCATTAGTAGATGTTTATATTGAGCATTTGAAGAGGCATATTAGTGGGTTTCTCAAACAGATAACAGATCATGTGATTAGTGCTCAGAGAGTAAAAGAAACTGAGGCGCAGGAAAGACCTAAGTACAGCAGAAAACAAGAAGTTATGTGCTCACCATAATGTTCGATGTATGTAGTCCATCTTGCCTCACATTCTTACCCGTGGGTTCGGAGCCGAATATCGGCTCCGACTCGGCCGATTTTACTAGCTCGAAGTCTTTCATTGGCTGGGCTAAGCAGGTATCCCATGGTGCACTGCTCCATATCCCCAGATCTAGTTTGCTGCGAAACTCATTTGTACTCCATGCACACATCACATCCAGGTAAAGAATAAGCTAAGCAAGGGAACTCTGCAGATAACAACCTAACCTCCAAATCCTCCAGGAAGGGGGAAGGTGGGAGGGTAAGTAAGAATGTGAGGCGAGATGGACTACATACATCGAACGTTATGGTGAGTATATAACTTCTTAATGTTATGTAGTCCTATCTCGCCTACATTCTTACCTGTGGGACAGCGTCCCTAGAACCTACATCCTGGGTGGCTCATAGGAAAATACTCCTGAGAACTGTGGAGTCAAAGGAAGACCTGCCCTGGAGACCACGTCCAATTTGTAATGAGAAACAAATGTGTGAGGAGAAGCCCAAGTAGCTGCAGCACATATATCATCCATTGACAATCTGGCTTGATAGGCTGTGGATGTAAAAAAACCCCGAGTAGAGTGAGCCTTGATCAGAAATGGCAGATCTTTACCTCCTGCTTGATAGATGAAAGAGATACAACTAGATATCCATCTAGACAGGGTGACTCTGGAGACCGGGGAACCCATTTGGTTTTCTGAAAAGGAAACAAAAAGTTGGTCAGACTTCCGGACATCTTTTGTTCGGTGTAGACAGAAGCGTAATTGTCTGTGTACATCCAAATGGTGAAATCTAAATTCTGCCTTGTTAGAAAAGTGGGGAAAAAAGACAGGCAGCTCAGTGGATTGATTTAGGTTAGACACGGAAGCCACTTTAGGAAGGAACGAAGGGTTTGGTCTAAGAGAGACCCTGTCTTTATGGAAGATTAAATATGGAGGTTTGATAGAGAGGGCTTGAATTTCTGAAACTTGCCTTGCTGAAGTGATTGCTGTTAAGAAGGCTGCTTTCCAGGTAAAGAATTTCAATTCGCAATGTAGCTGCAGGCTTGAAAGGTGGTAAAGTAAGGGCTTGTAGAACAAAACTGAGATCCCAGGGCATGATAGGTTCGGACACCAGGGGACAGAGCAACAGAGTACCCTTCAGGAACACCTTGCATAGTCTAGGCACCATGAGACTAGGCTCATTCGCTACGTGGAAATTAGAGATTGCTGCCAGTTGAACTTTGATGGTGGCTGATGCGGAACCCTGGTGGAAAAGCATAGACAAAACTCCAGTACTGAAGTGATTGGAGCTGTGTAAGGATCAATGCCTCTGGTACGTGCCCAGATAGAAAACTTTTTCCATTTACTAGAATAAATCTTACTAGTGGATGATTTATGATAGGGCGATAATATATAAACCACTTCTGGTGAGAAATTATGAAGTCTGACTAATGATGGAAGTGGAGTAGAGAGGCTGTCAACCGGGGGGTCATCAAGGAGGGGTGAAACTGTCCCGACATACGTGTCAGTAGATCTGTTTGAGTGTCTAGAGTCCAAGGAGTATCCACAATGAATTGCTGAAGTAAGGGAAACCAAACATGGCGAGGCCAGTGTGGAGCAATCAGAATGTTTCTGCTTCCCAAGGATTGCGCTTTCTGAATCACCTTTGACAGCAGGGGAAATGGAGGGAAAGCATAAAGCAGACCGGAGGGCCACTCGTGAACCAGAGCGTCCCTGGGTGACTCCCCCTGTGGGGGGAATCAGCGTGAAGCAGTTGCTGCATTTCGCATTGAGGGGACTGGCAAAAAGGTCGCAGCAAGGCTGACCCCACCTGCTGAAGATTCGCTCTGCAACCAGGCAATTCAGGGACCACTCGTAAGGCATCAGGATAGCTCTGCTTAGCTGTCTGCAATCACGCTGGACTTCCCCGGAATGTGCGTTGCCACCAGAAACCGTTGGGAAGTTACTGCCCAATGCCACACTCGCATGGCCTCTCTGCACAGAGGGTACGACCTAGTTCCACCTTGCTTATTTAGATACCACACTACTGACATGTTGTCTGAGTGTATCGCAATCGTCCCTAGAGGAAGAACACTCTGAAGTGCCTGCAACGCAAGCAGCACCGCTCTCATCTCTAGGATGTTTATATGCAGATGTATCTCGTGTTCTTGCCACATACCTTGGACTGTCCTGCCAAGATAATGCCCCCCCCCCCAATCTGGGAGGCGTCCGTGGTCACCGTGGCAACTGGGATGGGTGGAACGAAGGGCTGTCCCCCGTCCAAATTGTTGGTGCACAGCCACCAACCGAGGTCCTGCTTGCATCTGTCAGTGAGCAAGCTGGGATGAGACAGTGGAAGTCTTTGGAGAGACCATTGAACAAAGAGGAGCCATTGGAGAATTCTCATGTACAATCTCGCTAGAGGGACCAACATGATTGTTGCTGTCATGGTCCCTAGGAGCTGGAGAACCCATCTTGCCTTCACTTGTCTCAGGGGCATCAGCATGTGTATCTGTTGTTGTAAGACTCTGATCCTTTCCTGCGATAAAAATGCTCGCATTCGAATGGAGTCTAATTCTGCTCCTATAAAGGTGACATGCTGCAAGGGCAATAAAGCAGATTTTTCCCAATTTAGTGTTATACCCAACTGGTGACAGAGTGATGGTAGCGTCCCTGGTTTGAACTAGCTGATGCCTGGTGGGGGTGGTAAGGAGCCAGTCATCCAGATATGGAAACACCTGGAATCCCTGACATTTCAAGTGAGCAGTCACCACCATCATACACTTGAACACCCTGGGGCTGTGGTGAGACTAAAGGGCAGGGCTCGAAACTGGAAATGACTGGCTCCCAGCCGGAAGCGTAGGTGACTTCTGGATGCCCTGTCCATTTTCACATGGTAGTAAGCATCCTTGAGGTCAATGGAGCACATCCATACCTCCTCTCCCAACAATGGGAGAATCGATTGAAGTGTGACCATACTGAACTTGGACTTATGTAGTTAAAGCGATAAAATCCTTTACAGAGATTTTATACATCTTGGTGTCATGCTTAATTAATTAATTGCAAGTTAGCATCTTAGCAACAAATAACAAATTGGATAGCAAAACACTAAATGAGTAGTCAAGCATTAAAAATAGACACATATAGAAATATAAAAACATATATGGTTCTAGTGCTTAAAAGACTACTGTCCTGGGATTTCATTTTTGTAGTTGTTCAGTTGGCGGAGATCTAGTATGGGTCTCAGGTCCCCTGTTCTTTTCGGCACCAAAAAGAATCTTGAGTAAGTCCCTAATCTGATTTGGTCTAAGGGGACACGCTGGATGGCTCCTTTTTCTAGCAGCTGTGAGACCTCTGAGGCTGCTTGATCCCTTTGATTGGGTGGTACGTCTGGGATTTTTCTGATTGGTGGGGGTTCTGATGAAAATGGAATGAGATAACCTCCGGCAATTATCCATAATACCCATCGGTCCTGGGTAATGCTTTCCCTGGCTTCCGGATATAAGGAAATTAGACCCCCCCAAATGGCTCCGGATAAGCACAGTCGGGCACACCCTCAGGAACGAGAGTATGGAGAGCCACGAAAGGAATTGCGGTCTCCCGAATTGCGGGGGCCCCCTCTGCCTCTGGAGCAACATCTCCCTGAATAACCCCCCCTCCCCTGCCTCTGGAGGGGGGGGTTCACCTTGTGCAGCAGGAAAAAAACCTCTGTGATTTCTTGAACCACATCTCCCCCCCCCCCTGCTGGGCCTTGGGATCAAGCCTAGAAAGAAGGGAAAAATGGACCCCTACGGCAGACAGGGTCTTTCCCTCTAGCTCGCATCTGGTGAGGGTGTCTTTCACTTTGGTCCCAAACAAATAGGAACCATCAAAGTGGGCATCAGTGAAGGAAGACTTGAAGGCCTCCGCAGCTTGCTGCCCTACCCGCTTCCTCGGCTGCATACGAAATGAGCCGCATGGAGGAGTTAGCAATGGAGTTGAGGGTAGAGACCTGGGCGTTAACCGTCTGAGCCATCACCTCAGGAACATTACCCGCAAGAGTATCTCCTAACTCTTTGAGGAAATCTCTCTGGAGCTGAGTGAAATGAGACAGGTAATTCAGCGACCGTAAAGTAAAGGTTGCTGATGAGAGGGTACGCTTCCCGTACCGATCCATGGTCCTAGACTCCTTGTTAGGAGGATGGACGGATGAAGAAGACTCTGCTACTTCCTTCTGACTGGCTGCCGCCACCACCATGGCATCTACAGGGACTCCTTTAGACAGAAACCCTTTGCCCTGGGGGGTGGAAAGAAACTTGTTGGGATGCCTGGGCAAGGGCTCCACAGAATCAGGGTTCTCCCACACTCTTCGACAAATCAGGTCAAGGAGTTCATCGAAGGGTGGAGACACCCAGGAGGTGGAGGGCTGAGACCAAATGCCTTAAGAAATACTGACTCCTCCTCGGAAGGGGCTTTGGAAGGCCAGTCACCTCTTTGTTTCAGTATCTCCAGTATATCAGAGAAGAAAACATCATCAGAGGATCACTTGGGGGGACCCCTCTGATTCCTCGAGGTCAGTATCAGAGGTGAGGGACTCATCCTGGGAGTCTATGTGCTTCCTCTTGCATGTTTTCTTTCTGGGGGGGCTCCTCAGGCACGAACTCTGAGGGACCCTCAGAAATTTGGGGACCACTCGTGGGGGTATCCCTAGGCCCTGGTGCTCTGCTGTCCATGGATGGGTGGTGATTGACAGAGTGACCGACACGCTTGATGTAGCTGACGATCTGGCCAGCGTGATCCGCATAGCCTCGAAGGCCTGTCCCCCCGAATCCGAGGAGTGACCAGTCTCCGAGGCCATGACGGGGGTCGGAGTTCCCCGAGCCGATGCACCGAGAGGGAGACTCGGGACCGAAATAAGCCCCGAAATGCCCCCCTCGGCCCAACCGAAGAATCCCGAGTCCCGAACCCAGAGGACGGAGCCAACGGGGTGGGAGCCGATGCCAGTACCGATGGAGCCAAACGGGGCACTGGAGCCGGCCAAGAAATATCACATGGCGTGGAACACTCCGGCTCCGAAGACAGAGATGCGCTCGGAGGAGGAATGATCGAAGACGGGGTCGGGACGGGTTCCGGAGCCGGCTGGCTGAAAACAATTTTGCCAAAACCGGTGACTGGAGTTGCCTCTGAACCACTCTAGAATGAGATCTCCTCTCAGGAGAAGCTGGTCTGAGACTGGGCAATTGGCTCCTAGGAGGTTCCAATACAATTGAAGCCTACGCCGGTTCCGTTAGTACCGGTCCTTCCTGAGGCCTCGAAGACAGTGGAGCCGAGGAGGCCGATGCAGTTTTTGAGATTTTCTCCGGGGGCTCCGATTAAGCTGACGGAGCCGGAGATCTCTTTTTTGACTTGCCAGATTTTGACTTTCCACTGGAAGATGAATCCATAGCCTCTTCAAAAGAGGGTTTCAATAGTCCATTTAAAATTAGCTTATTCTTTCTCTCTTGGAGAACTCTAGGGCTGAACGCGTGAAAAAACTGCAGGATTCCTGCAGATGGATGGCTCCCAAGCAATAGACACAAATGGAATGCCTATCGGCAATGGACATTTTGTACCCACATTTAGAGCACTTTTTAAAACCCGAAGGTTTGTGCTCCTTGGTATCCTTAGACATCTTAACTAGTATGCCCACAACGCAAAACCAAGTCTGAAACAATACACAGGCTTTCACTCTATAAAAGCAGGGACAATGCTAAATAGTAACCAACACTAAAACAGTGATCAAACACACACCAAAAATCAAGTACAAACTCTCAACAAGGGATTGAAAACCACAAGGAAAGGGAAGCACAAACCTCTAATTTAAACGGTCTAGACCGTACTCACACAGAGGGCAAACAGAGGACATGCTTCTGGAGCATTTCTCCCCGGGCCTCCGCTGAAAACAGGATCTGTGGAACCTAGTTGGATTTTCCCGGTCAATAAATGTTAAATAAATAAAAAAATTAAAAACTAGGCCCTCTAATTGAAACGGGCCTAGCCCGAGGGAAAAGTCAGTGGGATACCACACAACAATCACACAATCACAATTCTTGACAAACTTAGACAATTAGCTATGAAAATAGCTTTTGATAGGAATCAAAACTTTTCTTAAGACAAGAAAAAAGAGGGTACTTAGCCACAGCCAAGCGAGACCATGTCCGAGCTACAAGAGCGGCAAACGAGATCTGGGGATATGGAGCAGTGCACCATGGGATACCTGCTTAGCCCAGCCAATGAAAGACTTTGAGCTAGTAAAATCGGCCAAGTCGGAGGCGATATTCGGCTCCAAACCCACAGGTAAGAATGTAGGCGAGATAGGACTACATAACATTGTTAATATTGCAGTAAAGAGGTGGGATATAAAGCAGGTATGTAGACAATTTTATATATATATATATATATATATATATATATATATATATATATATGTTATCATAAGGTTTGTATTACAAGTATAGATGTAGAGGTGAGGAGTGTCACAAAACTATGTACATGGCTAGTAAAGCCATGTCAAACTCTAAACCAGTTACAAGTGGCGTCCCACAAGGCTCAGTCCTGGGACCTCTCTTGTTCGGTATATATTTCTCTGAGGTACAGGCTAACACGGGTGGACTATGGCTGACCAAGTTCGCAGATGACTGAAAACTGGGTGCCATAATCGACTCGCCAACTGACACAAGCATCCTCCAAAAGGGTCTCACAGAGACGGATAACTGGTGCCAGAGCCATGGCCTACAGCTAAATGCCAAAAAGTGCATAGTCATCCCTTTTGGGAAAAACAAAGTGCCCACAAATTACCACATAGGTGGAAATCCATTAAGTACGGAAGAAGTAATTAGGGATTTGGGGACCCAAGTAGATAGCAATCTCTCCTATGACAATCACGTTACCAAAGTGGTTAGAAAGACTTTCTATATAGCCCACCTTAACACGAAGGGGTTCACATCTAGATCAAGAGAGGTCATTGTGCCCATCTACTCATCAGGCCCATAATTGAATACAATGCCCCATTTGGGATGTACCTTACCCAACACCTGCAGCAACTGGAAAGGCCCCAAAAGTACCTCACCAAGAGGATCAAGGGACTCAAACAGATGCCCTATGCAGTTAGGCTAAAGAAACTCCAGCTCTACTCAGTTGCTTACCGCCTACTTAGAGGCGATCTGTGCCTGACGTATAAAGCCATGTCCAACCCAGAATTAATGGACATGCTCCACCTCAGGAAATCCAAATCCCTTAGAGCTACACGCTCCAGGGACTTAAACCTCAGCACAGAAATAAATAGGACATGCTGGAGGGGCAGATTCATATCCCAGAGGCTCCCCTCACTCTGGAACAAAATCCCAATCCATGTTAGGCAGAGCCCCTCAATGACCCTCTTCAAGAGAAATCTTGACGAATGGATGGGTGATTGTAGGTTTACCCCTGGGATCTCTTCTGTGTCCCTACTAGACAGAGGCACAGTAAACTAACCTTAGAAGGGCTATCTTCTATGACCTAATATACAGAGGCACCATCAAATAATCTAAAAGGGTGGCGAAAGCCAAACACACTCTGGCTAGGCTTATAAATGCCCTAGGGCAGACAGCCTAGTATCAACCTATGAACCTATAACCAAGTATTTGTAAAGAATGCTGAGCAAGAGCTAGGTGATGCAGTAGTTCTAACCAGTCTAATTCTCTAAGGGCGAGGCAGTGGTGTGTTCTATTGTTACAGTTTACTGCAAATTTGGATATTTTACTTTAACATTGGTCAGGTTTGGACAGTTGTGAAACTTGAAAGTTAGTGAAGATTTGGCCAGTACGGAGAAGAGACTGCAGTAAGAAAGAAGATGCTATTTGTCTTCTGGCTATGTCAATGAGGTAGGTTTTTACTCTGTATAATGCACCTATTTTGATGAGTTTTTTTAACAATGTCTGATGCATGGTGATCAAATTTCAATTGGACATCTATAGCAACACCCAGTAATTTTGTGTGGTTTACTTGTTAAATTAATATGTTGTTAGCAGAGACAATAGTGAAAAGTGTTTTGGTTGAGATGTGTTTTAGTATAAAGACCAGTAATTTAGACTCCTTGAAAAGTTACTGTTATGTTAAGTAAGCTTATAAACAACTACTGTATTCTTTGGGAACAGTAACTAACATTCACCTGTAACATCTTTATTTGGGTAGGTTCCCAAGCAATATCACATGTTTATCAGAGAGAAGGCAAAATAAACAAGAATGATATGATAACAGCAGTACACAAGTATGAAATAAGGTTTAATGAACAGCATTGAATGCCCTTTCATTTTTACTCAGTTGCTCGACACAATCAGGGCCGGTGCTAGTATTTTGGGGGCCCCCAACAAGATTCAAGTTGGGGGCCCTACCCAGGAGAATATAAAAAGTGTGACCATAGTGCCATCATGCCTCCTTCCCTATCAAGCTCATGCAGCTCCATTTAACAATCACTGTGTAATGTTATTACATTCAGACCATTAAAAAGACTTGAAATGTCAAGGTACACACTGGCTGGCATTTAGTACCAATGTTACATTATGACAAGCCTCTGTACCACAGTAAGGTAGCCACTCACAATGGTACACACACACACACACACTGACCCCGCGGGACTGCACAGTGGTGCAGCAGTTAACTTTGCCCCCCCAGCAAGAGGTTCTCTGGTTCAATTCTCAGCTGGGTTGCCTTCTGTGTGGAGTCTGCATGTCCTCCCTGTGTTCGTGTGGTTTCCTCCCACATTCCAAAACATGCTTCTGCAGCATTTCTCCCTGGGCCTCTGTTAAAAATAGGCTCTGTCCTAGTCGGACTTTCCCAGTCAACAAATGTTAAATAAATAAAACTTAGTACCAATAAATTATGACAAGCCACTGTACCACAGCAAGGTAGCCACACACAGAGGTTCACACACTGACTGGCATTTAATACTAATGTTACATTATGACAAGCCCCTGTACCACAGCAAGGTAGCCACTCACAAATACACACACACACACACACACTGACTGGTATTTAGAAGTAATGTTACATTATGGCAAGCCTCTATAAAGCATCAAGGTAGCCAGTCCCGCAGAAGTACACAAAGACACCCACACAGACTCCCTCACACAGGACAGAGACACAAGGCAGACAGTTACACAGACTCGCAGACAGGACATAGACACCCACACATGATGGACAGCACTACAGTAAGACTGAACATTCAAAATTTAAAATACTGGGCTTATGAAGTAATAATGATGCTGGAATAAGATTTTGCAGTAGCATACGTTGCGTGACCCCACATTTAGTTGTAAATGCTGCCAGTGTACACAATACTAGTATAACAGGGTTTGCATTAGTATACATTAAAACAGCAGCTGTACATTCTGTAACATTCTCACAGCCACTAACTCCCTTCCCAACCTCTCAGCACTATAATTCTGGACAGAGCAAAACATTATCACAGAACAAAGGTGTAGCATCAGGCATAGTTGTAAACATTGCCAGTATACACAAAACATACTAGCAGAACAGGGTTTGCATTGGTATAAACTAAAAAGTACAGTTTTGTACCTACCATAAATGTAGATGTCCGAGAGGTATGCATCTGCAGTCCTAACATATGGGTTGTCCTGCCTCAGGCAGCCCTTCGGTCGGCCGGATTCCAAGGTCTGGGTCTGGCCTCGGCTGATGTCGCACTTCACCCGACGTCATAGCTGCTGTCAACTGGGTATAAAGGCATCAGCCAACGCCATTTTCCTCAGTGTTTCTTGCCCCAGATGCCAGGTGCCCTCTAGGAAGGCTAAATTTGGATAAATGCAAATGATTCCAAATAGGAGAGAGCAAACAAAAATAAACATGTATATACATATATACAAACAAATACACCATAATAGATTCCCCCAGCTAGCTACAAGATGGGCAAATACCCTAGGAGTACCACAGAGGGGAAGGAGGGTGGGTAATCCTGACTGCAGATGCATACCTCTTGGACATCTACATTTATGGTAGGTACAAAACTGTACTATGTCCTTCAAGGATGCATCTGCAGTCCTAACATATGGGTAGAATACCATAGCCAAACTGGGGGAGGAGGCACTAAGATGATTATGGTGTAGTTAAGATCCCTTGCAAAACAGCAGTTGCAAAACCTGCTCGGGATCTGGAGTATAAAGGTAGATTATAATGCTTGGCAAATGTATGCACGGAGCTCCAAGTAGCAGCTTCTAAAATGTCTTTGGTAGCCACTCCTCGTAAGAAAGCTGTAGTAGTGGCTGTAGCCCTTGTGGAGTGAGGTCTGATGTTTTCTGGAGTTGTCTTTCCATGAAAAGAGTAACAAAATCTAATGCAATTTCCTATCCATTTTGAGATTGTCTGTTTTGAAATTGCTTTTCCCTCCATTCCTGTTGCATATGCTACCAGAAGTCATTTTTTCTATTGTTCTTGGTTCTGTCCAGATAGTAGCGCAATTACCTGTGTACATCCAAGGTATGTAGTAATCTTTCCCCCCTGTTCTGTGGGTTGGGGAAGAATGTTGGTAGGTGGATTGCTTGGTTCAGTGATACCCTGGAGACCACCTTTGACATAAAAGTAGGGTTAGTTCTCAAGGACACTCTATCCTGATGGAAGATAAGGAAGGGCTGTACTGCCATTAATGCCTGTAATTCAGAAACCCTTCTTGCTGAAGTGATTGCAAGCAGGAAAGCAGTTTTCCAAGATAAGAACTGTAATTCTGCTGTTGCTGCTGGTTCGAAAGGGGGAAGTGTTAACTTTTCCAGCACAAAGTTAAGGTCTCATGTAGGCAGAGGTGGCTTCCTTGGAGGTTTTACATTTTTAATTCCTCTCAGAAACTGCCTGAGTAGAGGATGAGAGAAGACTGGAGGATCCATGTTGTATTCTGCTGAAATTGCTGATGCATGAATCTTAATGGAGGAGTAAGACAGGCCATTGTGGAAAAGTTCTGCTAAGTATTCCAGGATGTTAGCTATGTTTGCTAATGATACATTTTCTCCTTTTGCTGCATTCCAAATGAGGTATCTTTTCCATTTGGCTGAATAAGTCTTCCTTGTGGAGGGTCTGCGAGCCTCCAGGATAATGTCTTTAACCCTCTGAGATAAATCTGGGTTATTTTGTTTTATGTAATATTCCAAGCAGCTAGCTGCAGAGTTTTCAAGTTTGGATGCAGGATCTTGAAGTTGTTCTGCGTTAGCAGTAAAGGAACTAGAGGTAGAGGCCATGCGTGTGTCCGAGACATACTCCTCAGTAGCGGGTACCAATGCTGCCTCGGCCAGTCTGGAGCTATCAGGATGATCCTTGGGTGATCTTCTTTGATCTTCAGTAGCACTTTGTGCATCAAAGGAAGAGGTGGGAATGCATATGCTGTCAGGTTTTTCCAACTGAAGGATAGGGAGTCCACCTTCCAAGTAAGAGGGTGGTATGTCCTTGTGCAGAATTTCCTCAATTGGTGGTTGTGTGGGGATGCGAACAGGTCTATTTCTGGTAGCCCCCATTTCTTTGTTATGGTTTTGAAGATGTCTGGATGCAGCATCCATTCGTGGGCATCCGTGGTAGTTCTGCTTAAGGTGTCTGCTAATATATTTTCTTTTCCTGGCACAAATATGGCCTGGAGCTGAATGTTGAGGTTCAGGGCCACACTCCACAGGTCCATTGCCATCCGGCATAGAGGATATGAGTGTGTGCCTCCCTGTTTGTTGATATACCACATGACTGTGGTGTTGTCCGTCCTTATCAGCAAATGACCCTGTTGAAGAAACGGTCTGAATGTCTGAATTGCCTGTTTCACTGCCAGCATCTCTTTTTGATTTATGTGTAGGTTCAGCTGGTCTTGTGTCCATAGGCCTTGTATACACTTGTCCACCATGTGTGCCCCCCATCCGAGGTCTGAGGCGTCCATGGTGATAGTCTGACTTGGGTGAGGTTTGTGGAAAGGTAGTCCTCTGTTAAACTGACAGGCCTGAGCCCACCACATGAATTCTTGCTTCAGGCATGGAATTATTGGAATTTGGGTTTCTAGGCTGTGCTTGTGCTGAGACCATAAATTCCTTAGGTACCATTGCAACTTTCTCATATGTAGTCTGGCATGTGGAATCAATATTATGCAGGATGCCATGTACCCCAGGGCTTGCAGGACTTTTCTTGCTGTAAGCTGGTTCTGCGTTGTTAATGCCATGAAATAGAGTGGTAGTTGCTTTTGCTTTTCTGCTGTGAGAAATGCCATTTGATTTGATGTGTCCAGTTCTGCACCCAAGAATGTTACCCTTTGGGATGGTACCAGCCTTGACTTTTTTATGTTGACTGTGTATCCCAGGGATTGCAGTAGGTGAATAACCTTTTCCAAATCTTTTGTTAATTTGATCTTGTTGTCCGCTTGTATCAGGCAGTCGTCCAGGTATGGATAAATTTGAATTCCCTGAAGCCTGCAATGGGCAATTACTGATGCCAGGCATTTCGTGAATACTCTGGGCGCAGTAGATAAGCCAAAGGGCAATGCTGAGAATTGATAATGCTCTGATCCTGCAAGAAATCTGAGGTATCTTCTGCAATCTGGTCGTATAG
Organism: Protopterus annectens; assembly: GCF_019279795.1. Lineage (NCBI taxonomy): Eukaryota > Metazoa > Chordata > Ceratodontiformes > Protopteridae > Protopterus > Protopterus annectens. The sequence goes on along the minus strand of NC_056735.1, from coordinate 1,639,328,242 downwards.
GGACGTGCAGGTATGCCTCCTTGAGATCTAGAGTCACCAGCCAAGACTCCTTGCCCAGCATGGGAAGAAGTTGCTGTAGAGTCAGCATTTTGAATTTTGGAACAATGAGATATGTGTTCAGAGCGGACAAGTCGAGAATAGGTCTCCATTGGTTTTCTTTTCTTGGTACCAGGAAAAGTCTGGAGTAAAATCCTTGCCCTTGCTCCAAAGACGGTACCTTTTCTATAGCTCTCATCCTTAGTAAGTGGTTGATTTGTTCTAGAGCGTTTGTTTTTTGGTTTGGTGGCAGGTTTGGCATTCCTCTCTTTCTTGGCAGAGTATGGAAGTGGAACCTGTAGCCTTTGTCTATTGTCTGTAAAATCCATTTGTCTCCTGTAATGTAATGCCAGTTTACTGAAAATAAGGCTAGCTTTCCGCCTAAGGGTGCTTCCAGTTGTTCCCTGGTAGGCGGTATCAGAGCCAAGTCATTGTGACTGTCCTGTGGAAGTGGTAGTAGCTGGATCTGTGGCAGTACTTCTCTGGTTGTTAGGCTGCCACTGACGTCCCCTGTAGGCACCTCTGGATTGACCTCTTCCTCTTGGGCGCCTATTTCTGCGCCTCTGTGCTCTGGAGGTGTCTGGAAAGGACCAATTCTTCGAAGGCCAATTTCTACTAAACCTCGGAGGCTGGACCTGTAAGAAATCCTTGACTGTTTGGACAGATTTTGCTTTTTCTTCCACCTTCTTTAACACTTGCTGCGCAGGGGAGCCAAACAAACTTTGTTTCTCCATGGGAGCATCTAGGAGCTTGGACTTCACATGGTCTGGTAAGGATTGCTCTTTTAACCATGCATGCCTTCTGATCACTGTACCAGTCATGGCTGATCTAAAGGAAGCCTCCAGTGCATCATAGCCGCATTTTAAGGAGTGGTTACTGACCTGCTGAGTGTTATGTACCAAATCCTGAAGTGACTTACGGTCTATAGGATCAGGAGAAGACAGTTTTTTATTTAGCTGATCTAACAGAAATTCCTGATACTGAATCATGTGGAATTGACAGTTTAAGGCTCTGGCCGAAAGAGTAGCAGAGGTGTAAACTTTTTTACCCCATCTCTCTAATGCTCTAGATTCTCTTTCAGAGGGGAGGGGGTTTTTGGCAGCTGCTACAGCTTTGGGGCCCTGTGAAATAGTTTCAGGATCTGCAATAGGAGCCTTATACAAGTGATAATGTGTGTCCGGGACCCTGTAGTATCTGTCGGGCTTGGCAGGGGCCGGAGGAAGAGAGTCAGGGGCAGTACAAGCATCATTAAAAGCATCATCTACAACTGTTAGTACTGGAGGAATGGCTAAGGGCCTATGCTGTGGTAAATGTAAAAAAGGTCCTTAGCCTTTTCCTTGAATCTGAAAAATCCTGGCCCTGCCATTGAAATTGCTCTCTCATAGCATGCAAGGTTTCCCCAAATGAAAATTCCTCAGGAGGAGAGGCAGAAGGAATGGATTCTTCTGCATCAGAGTCCTCATATGGAGAATAAGGGCCTTCTGGAGGATTTGAGTTTTCTGAATCATCCGAGGAATAATCTGTAGAAACTGGCTCTGGTGGCTCTGATCTAGGTCTCTTCTCTGGAGGTGGATGAGAGGCCCTGTCAGGGTGAGGTTGGGATCCCTGATCAAAGAAATGAGATCCTCTGCCAGGCTGAGCATTTGTGAGCTAGAGGTAGGCCTGTGTGAGGTAATTTTAGTAGGCAAGGCCTTAGAAGATTTAGCTGCTTTTGCCCTAGAAAAAGCCTTGATAGACATAGATGCAGGGGGCCTAGCAGCTCCACGTGCAGGAGTCGATATGTCTAAAGGAATAGTATCTGATAAATCCTGAGAACCTGCAACTGCAGGTGGAATTTCAGTAGCAGATTCAGCCATGCTGTGTGAGGCCTCGGCTGCAGCAGGCATGCTTTCGGCCGAAGGAAGAACCGTGCACTCGGTTACAGCCGAAACCGAGACACTCGCGGTTGGCCTAACTGTGGTTTCAGCCGAAACCGCGGACCGCGAGTGTCGGTCCTTTTCCTTACGCTTTTTAGCTAATTGTAAAGTCAGAGTCTCCGACGGCATGTTGTAAGCAAAAGCGGGGCCGAAAAACTCCTCTGCAAACTCCGACCGACGCCTAAGTGTCCGTCGGTTGAAGGAAGCACAGGCTAAACAAGCTGCTACGTCGTGGTCTGGGCCTAAAGCAAGGAAGGCAGTAAGAGTGGAAATCCTTATGAGGTATTTGTTTCCCACAAGTTAAACAGTTATTTACTTTTTCTGACATCGGCTGAGGCAAGAAAGAGTCCCCAATGGGGTACTTAGCTTTTTAGAAGTCTTCGGTAATAGTAATCTCTGGTTCTGACCGACCGGCACTTGCGAACAGCTTCTGCTTCGGGCACCACGCGGCAAGAAAGACTGAGGAAAATGGCTTCGGCTGATGCCTTTATACCCAATTAACAGCAGCTATGACGTCGGGTGAAGTGCGACATCAGCCGAGGCCAGACCCAGACTTTGGAATCCGGCCGACCGAAGGGCTGCCTGAGGCAGGACAACCCATATGTTAGGACTGCAGATGCATCCTTGAAGGACATCATCTGTATATTCTGCATCATTCTCACAGCCACTATCCCCCCACTACCAATATTTCAGCACAACTGTACACAAAACAAAATGCAATATTAAATATTCTTATGCAAGACTGGATATCAAATCTGGACATTAATTACAAACAAGCCTTCCTTCCTCAGCCTCTTAGCAGAAAATTTCTGGACAAAGATAAAATAAAACTGTTACAACCACAGCCCCTCACCCCCCCCCACACACACACACAAAAATCATCTTAGTGTAACAACTCTGCATAAAAAAAGTTATACAATCCTCTCCCTAGGTTTTCTCGCCCCCCCCCCCCCAGCAAAAAATAAAGTTAAAAATAAACCCATCAACTTACCTTTTCTGCAGTTGATAGAAAATCCTTTAAAACTAAATGCGTTATCCCTTGAAACAGTCTAAACCGTGTACTCCATCATGTGGTCCTTCTTCTCACTCTGCTAACACATGCCCAAGCTTATCTTTTCAGATATCCTTCCTTCTACATCTGCCTACTGTGAATATCCATAAATTATAATGCATGCTAAAAGGGATGCTAGAATGGCTTGTGTTCCCCTACATCTGCCTACTCTTAATATCAATAGATTATAATGCATGTTAAAAGGGCTAATAGAATGGCTTGTGTTCCCAAAATGCAATCTATTCAAACTAGGAACAAAGTTCATAGCAACTTTCCTCATGTTTTCAGGTGTGAGACTGTGAATTGTGTTTCTAAATGCCATTGGATAATATGAAAGTGTTATCTCCTTGAAGATTTTTTTTTTGTTTGTTTGTGTTAAGATCCAAAATGTAACTACACGTTCTAGCCACCCATTTCCAGGAGCACTCCTTAGGGTGGTTCAGATGGGAAAAGCCTAGGGTTACCACCTGTTCCACTTTGCAAGGGACAGCCCCTCTTTGGGCAGTTGTGTACTGACAAAAAATATTAAAAATGGCAAATGTCCTGAGATTGTAAGACATAATTATGTCCCATATTTTATGTAATAGTTGCATAAAACAGTTATTTCTGTATCTAAAATACCTAAATGTTACAAGAAACTGAATAAGCAACTAAACTGCTACAAGAATAAGCTTTTATTTAGATAAAAAAGTTAAGTCCTATCCTTTGTACTGACCGCGGGTATGTGTCGGCCTGTAAAATCTGATGTGTGTCCCAAAAATGTCCAACTTTGGGCATTTGAAAAGGTGGCAACCCAAAAAAGACCCACCCACAATCAATAGAAGGCTGTTAGGCATGGTTAAGTTGTAGGAGGTTAAGGTATGCAGTAATCAACAGTA
>NC_056735.1:1639236861-1639319361 GCF_019279795.1 Protopterus annectens | reverse complement strand
TCTTGGTCAGTTTTAACAAATCTATGGTATAACCTGAGGTGAAGCAAATTCTAAATAATTTAAATGTGATAAGAAAAGGAAAAGCCACAAATTGTCTTTTCCCTGCGGCTCCGAAGCTTACTTGTTCATGATCTTCCTCCTTTTACCAGCTCGGGGGCTAATTGCTTCCCATGATGCAAGGCCCACTTTTACCCAGATCTACGTTTGTTCCCAACATGCAATAACACAGGAGCAACAGATAGGGATTTAAAGGAAGGAAGTCTCTTGCAAAATAAAAAAGGACCAGGTCTGAATAAACTTTAAGAAAAGCAAAGGGAGATACAACCAGAATGGAATGAGCGAAAGGAGAAATTATAAGAACTTAGGCAAGGTCTGTCTAACATGGAGCGTTAACAGGCTTGCTAGAGTGAGAGAGTTGTCAATCTACTTCATTCTCTCTTGATGGGACCCGGCGTCCTGTGTTTCAAGATTGGCTAATCTGATGGAACCAAACTCTCCAGGGACTGTAGAGCCAACTCCTATCCTGTCTAGAGTGGTGGAGTCCAATTTAAAATAGGAAACAAAACAAAAGATAGTCCAAGTGGCTGTGCACAAACAAAGCTGTAAAGGCAGTCTAAAAGTGCTAGCAGCCCCCTAGGGCTTTTTGGGAAATGTACTTTTAAAGCTCAGTCAGTAGCTTGAAGCTGTAGAAGTAGCTTTCAGTGATGACGAAGAAAGCCATCTTTTGAAAGCAGCTGTTAGAAACAGGATAAATTTTTTTTTTTCAGATTTAGAGCAAAAGTTGATCAGATTTTCTACAAATTTTTTGTTCTGTCAAAATTTATATAAGCTGCTCGGTGGGCGTGTTTCAAATTCTTTTTTTTAAATTTTTGTTCTCTGAATATTTGGGAAAAAATGGTAGAGATCAAGAGATTGTAGTTCCAGATTTTTAGGCGACCTTATAGAAAAAAGGAAAAATTACAGGAGAAAGATACTCTGTCTTTGTGAAAAGTCAAATGAGGGGGTCGAAAAGATAGGATTAGTTTTCAAAGACCTCCTGGCAAGAAAAAATAGCCAGTAGGAGGGAAGTTTTCCAAGAATCAGCAGTTCAGGACTAATCCGCAAGCCCAACAAAGATATTTCAGGAACAAGAAACAGCAGAAAAGGAAAAAAGGGATCAAGAAATTCCTATTTGGAGGCTTTAGTATCTGGATTCCTTTCTGAAAGGAAATGCAAGAGCCTATAGGACATAATATTATTCTGCAGAGGCCGACGAAGGAAAGAAAATTTCAAAGCTCTGCTACAGACTGTGGAAGAAGAAGACACCATGGAAAATCTCTGCTAGAAAGAGGACTGCCTGAAGACAGGGGCAGTAAAAAGTCCTCACTACTGCCTGCACTTGGCCCAAAAAGATCAATTCCATTTGAATTAGTAATAAGAAGAAAAGAGATCAGCAGTGAAGCTACTATGATATCTCTAACTGAGTTAGAGATCAAAGGAGTAGAGGATAGGAAGGAAGTGGAGGAACCATGCTGGATGTGAGTGAATCAAAGAAGCTGTGCTAAGGAAGGCTGACGGATTGGTGAATCAGTAGATCACAGCACAGGAGCAGATGCACTGCAGCCAAGGTGATGCAGGAGATCAGGGGATGATGGAGGATGCCACGGCTAAGCAAGGGAGAGAATCAAGGCAGCTCCAGAGCGGTTGGAGGCAATCACCCACAGGGATCTCTGGAATGGAGGAAGATCAGAAGAAAGTCTGGAGGGCAATCCTGAAGAGGTGAAATGGAGGGGGATGTAAAAATGTCCTGGAGGGCCTGGCCTGGAAGAAGAAGAGGGTTTTGGGGGTAGCAAAATTGAGAGGCTGAAGGGAAGTGCAACATGAGCTGTCTCGGGAGCTAATCTCCCATTAAGATGTTGAATTGCCCGCTATGATGTCGCTTGCTCAATCTGTCGGAGGCATGTTGGTTTTCCCAGGGGATATGGTGGCCCACCCCAGAAGCGATGAGAGGAGATGGCCCATTGCAGGATATCGAAACTACTATAAGTTCGAGGGGAGGGACTTGGTTCCGGTGCTGTTTATTGTCTCACCAAACTACAGACACAGAGGGTGTGGGTTTCAGTTGTTGATATGGAAGAAGAGCAGTTGTTGAGCTTGCAGCGTTAAAAAGCACTGCTCTCATCTCAGGACATTTATGTGCAGATGGACAGGACTCTCTTAGTGGCTATCCGGGTATCCTGCCTGATAATGACCCTGCCCTGCGTCGCCAGACCATACTGCACCAGTGGCTGTCGAGGGCCCGGTGGCACACCTCACAAGAGTGGCTATGAGGCCTTAGCGATCCACCAAGCAGATGTCCAGCAAGAGGCGAGTTCCCCAGAGTCTGGTGGTGGCGCATTGAAGTTGTGGACGCCTTAGTAGTGGCTGCGCAGGGTAAAGTGTGTAGAGCCACTAGAGGAACTGGGAATCGTAGAAGGAGCATAGCCATAAGAGTAATACCTGCGAGAAGAATAATAGGCCTGTTTGTCTGGACTGGCCAGAATGATCCTAACATGAGTCACCAGATGTCACTGAATGTCCTTTGAATGACAAGGGTATGACATCAGGACTTTCGTTCTGTGTTTGTACCTGAAGGTAATGAGTTTGGCAGAAGAGCAAATGAAGGTACTTTAAGTAGATGACTTGATAGAGATGACTAATGCCCACATGAGGTCATTGTGTAATCACCTGGAAGGTATATTGTCCCACCTGATGTATAGACAGGAACTGGTCGTCGAAGACAGAAGAGAGTCACCTCATGGCATTGTCTCAAGGTGGCGTGACCTGACCCATGCCATGACCACTGCACTGAACTTGGTGAACCTCTGACAAGGGCAGGGCTTGAGGGCTCTGACTAGTCTGACCACAGTGGCCTAATGATCTCCTGGAGATCTGTGGTGATGTGTGAAATCTCAGCACAGTGAAGATCTATTGAGACTGTGAGCACTGACCTTCTGTAGAGTTGTCAGACTTGACTGTGGAGTAGAGAACTTCAGAGATTGAATATTGAACAGAAGTCTCCTGTCTGCTGAGTTCAATATTGGTCTCCGATCTGTGGTCTTTTCTGGATGTAGAAGAACCTTGATAATGGTGGCTCTGAATGGTCTATGAATGAATGGTGAATCTGTCTTTTGCAGTAGGGCTCTTAATCTAATACGTATGTCTGGGCTCCCCTGGTACATGAAGAAGGAACTTGAGAGGAAAGGTAAGGAACTTCCAGGAAAGGAGTATGTGACCCCTTGATATGTATCGACTATACCCATCTGTCTTGGTGAGGGGACTACTTGCAGGCTTCTGATAACAGTGAGACAGCCGTGGACTGCCTCCAGGAGAGGACAGCAGGGAGACAGAGCCTCACCTGCTGAAGAGGCTTCTCGACTCCCTGCTCCCTGTTGTGCTGATTGCCCCCCTCTGCCTCTACAGCCGGCGTCTGTTGTTTGTTACCCCTCTGCCTGGGGGGTCTGAAGCTGACCACATAGGAATCGTGGCTCTCTGTCCTTCTGGAACCACATCTTCCACCCACCTGTCCTTTGGGACCAAGGCCTGCAGAAGAAATTGGAAACAGGACTCAACAGCAGCTCTTGCCGTCCTGCTCCTGCTCAAAGCTGACCCAGGTTTCATGCTTTTTATGACAAACAAACAAAGCCTGAGGAGGAAAAGTGAGAAGGCCATGAAGGCGGGATCCATAAAATCAAATCACCGCATCAGGGCGGCTTGGTCTAAGAGCACACTATTAGCTCTTGACATCTCTCCTCCATCAGCAGAGATGTGGATTCCAGCATGGAGGAGTTAAATGGAATTAGGGTAACTAGCTGCGCAATCTTTTCTTAATTGCCTAAGCTGTAGGATCTGAACTTCTTCTCCCAGCTCCTTCCAGGAATCTTAAAGATGGTGGTGAAGTGACAAAAGAATAAGAGGGAAGACATAGCAAAGATAAGCTGAGAAAACATCCTTGCAGCCGTATTCCAGTGTGGTCCTAGAGAGGTTAAGGATGGGCAGGGCCAGACACAGATCTGAGATTGGGCTGGTAGTCAAGCGGGGCCCACCATAGCATCAAGAAGGGACACCCTTAGTAGAGAATTGTTTGTCACTAGGCTCTAGTTAAATTTATAAAACCCTCCTCAGGGACTGCTCTCTGAAGTCAGAGCTGTCCCTGCTATGATGCAAGGCGGTGCTGAAAGAAGTCGTGGTGCGGACTAGGTATAGGTGGGTGAGAGGGCTTACAAAGCCTCTCAGTTTATGGGACTCATCAGAAGAGGGATTGTGTCTGAGCAAGTTTCCCTCTGTTTCAGAAGTTCTAGGATGTCTGAGAGGCATCCTCATCTCCCTGAGGGGTCCTCTGATATCCAGTGACAGACTCAGGGTGAGTCACCTCTCCGAGTCAGGGAGCTTCCTCTCTTCCCTCTTCCTATCCCTCTAAGAGAAGAATCAGGAGGAAGGGTCAGGAGAAGTCCCGGGAAGAGACCTGTGTCTGAGGATCTGGGTGAGATGAAAGGGGCAGAAGATGTCAACAGGTACAATAGAGGTACACTAGGTAGGAAGGACTGCTTGACTGATACAGGTGAGGTCTACACTCATCATCACCTCAGTGCTCCTCTCCCAGGCAGGTCGAGAGGCCCAGCTCGAAGAGCTAGGAACTCCAGGGGCCGAAGAGAAGGGAGGCAGATGATGGACAGAAAGGAGGTTCACCCAGGGGGAGGCTCGGGGAAGGAAGAGGCGAGGAGCTCCAAAGGGTCGATGCCACTCGGACCTCAGGAGGATGCCTGACCCTGGAGACCACTGGAAGCCTGAGGAAAGAGTAGGGAAGTAGGGGAAGGAAAGGGCAGAAGCTCCCTCGTCCCGTAGCGGTATAGTAACCATGCCCGAAGACCAAGCTCCAAGCTCTGGGGTTGAAGGAGGAACTGAACTGGGTGTGGAGGGTGTGGACCAATGATGCGTCTGGATTGAGCGGACTTGGGCCAGTAGGGTGACTTACCTGTGACGAGGCAATCTACTGACCACTCTCTCTCTACTGACCTGGATGACCTTGATGACCTTCTCGATGGAAACTCCGATGGGAAGATTCGATAGAGGCGTGAGGCGGGAGGAAGAAGTATCGGCCTGGAACCGGATCCCCTGTTCTTCCTGAATGATCCATCGGGCGATATTGATAATGATGTCGGCACCGATTTCTGGGCGGCAGAGCCGCCGATCCAGAGCCTTCCCGCAACGCGATACGCAGCCGAAATAGCCGGTGTCGAAATAGCCGTAGCCGGCACCACGATGCCTGCGTGGGGTGCTCCGAGGCCGATACCGACACCACAATCAGAACCGACAAGTCGGCACCGATAAGCGCCAGCCCGAAAGCTTAAATCGGGATCCAGCTCGGCTCAGCGACTCCGATCTCGACTCTATCTCTGAGGCGAGCCCAGGGCTTGAAGCCTTGTCTTGCAGAAATTGAATTTGAATGGGTTTACTGGGGCGGAGAGCCCTCCGGGGCTCCCGGCACTGAGGAGCCCTCCCGCTTATTCCTTCGAGACTCTCTGGCTCCAGGGGGTGAAGGAGTGACAAAATAGCAGGTGAAGAACTGCAGGTGAAGTCTGCAAGCAAAGAGAGGCAAGAAGTGTGACCGTCTGTCCAGGACATCTTCTGACTCGCCTGAAGTCACGCTTCTAAAACCTTACCACCTCTCTTTAGACATGGACTAAACAAACAACACACACATTAAACTAATATAAAAATTAAAATACCAAAAAGAAAAATAGTAAAAAACACAACACACACCCCTAAGGGGAAGGGAAGAGAAATTACAAAAAAAAAAGAGAGACAGACAGTTCTGTCAAAAAAAGTTAAATTTAAAGTTTTAACTCAAAAAAAAAAAGTTTTAACTTAAAAAGGGCTTAAAATGTCACAAATGTGAATTGCTTACCAGTAAACAGAAGAAGACCTCCAAGCGACAACAGCGAGATCTGTGTACTTCCTGCCTCATCATGGGATGATATGGGGCTGCCTCAGGAGCTGGTAAAGGAGGAAAGAGGAAGCAGCCGCGAGTGTGGGCAGGGATGGAAACTCGACACCATCAAACAAGAAAAGTGAGATTGACAACTTAACATCATACTGCTTACATTTAACTGACAAAAACTGCAACACTGAGAAAGCATCTTTATAAACAGGTTTGCTATTGTACAACCTTACCATACCTAAGAATACAGATACAATTAATTAAATGCTAGTTGTTTATTTAAGTGACATGTGATATTCCTCCAAAATTAATCAGAGAAAGAAACACTGCACATCTGTAGTTATATATCGATTCATATGTAGATAACTGTTAAGTAGTCTTGAAGACAACATATAAGATTACCCAAACATGTCAGTGTATCCCACCCTTTGGGTTGTTAAGCTTCAAGTGTGCTGGACACCCTTTCAAAGAGGGTTACCTAGTCTTATCCCAGGGGTGAATATATGAAAACCATCCACTCACTAAAACTAACCTTGAAAGTTGCTAGGGTACAAGTTTGTCTAACGTGCGGGGGGGGGGGGGTATTCTAAAGGAAAGAATGCATTGGTAGGGATATTGCCATGGACTTTAATTTATTTGCTGATGGAGACTAAGGTCTTTGGTGTGGGCATTTGAGGAACCATTGGTTTAATAAACATGAAGGAGGCTGACTAGGACAGGGTATTTCATAGCACAACAAGCTAAGAAAAGGTTACAAATAAGCCCATGGGAAACTAAGTACAGCAAGAGGGCTGCCAGTTGATTTGGGTAGCTGAGAGACTTAAGTCCTGTGATTTTCTTAGTCAAACATCTCTGGGGTCACTTGAGTTGGGAAAGATGCATACAAAGTGGTACATACCAAAAAGGGGCATTATATTCAATTATAGTCCTGATAAGAGATTAGTAGTGGGCTATGACTTATTTTTATCTAGGGGAAATGTCTTTGGAAATTAGATGGGCTAAGCAGAATGATCAACAAACTACAGTGGATAAACTGTGGTCAAATCTTATCTGGTTGTCAATGTAGGTGGCTAAATCTCTGATAAATATGTTGGTTTGGATGGGGTTGTCACTGATGTGGTGCTATGAGCTAGGGAATTTCCCAAACAGAATCAAAATGCATTTCTTAGCATTTAGTTTGAGACTGGGATCAATAAACCAGGAGTTGGCATAGTCAAGTCACTGCTGGAGTTTCTGATTGTCCACAGGACATCTGATGGTTGCTCACAGTTTGCAATCATCAGCAACCTCAGCTAACAACAGGCCTTGAAAGTGGGGAAAACTAGACAATGAAAAGGAGTAGACCCAAGTGTGAGCCCAGCAAGACACAATCAGTAACAGCCTTACAGTTAGAGAAAGCACCAACTATGCTCACTCTGAAACTACTTTCTGATAAGTGAACAAAATAAAGATTTATGTTGAGTTGTGTTAGCATATCAATAATGCTAGCATGGGGGATGGTAGTAAAGGCTTTGGTCAGGTCAAGTGACATGTGTGAAATGGCCATTGTCCATGACTTTTGTTAACCTCTCTGAAGAAGTTCACCAACAAGTTTTATGAGACAAAATCTGTCTTTAACAAAGCTTACTTGAGGGTCTGACACAAAGTGAATATCCATGTTTAAGCTAATATATTCGGACACAATATGCTCCATAACTATACACTGAAGATTTGTGAGGATAGTAAGGACTATGATTTGCTTTGAATTATGTAAACACATATGGAGAGATCTCGTTTGTTAACAGCATTTGCACTACCAAGCTGCTGAAGTGGGCTCCCACTACATCTGCATTAGCTGCAATGTCTGCTTTTAAAACAATGAAACTCTAAAGGGGAAATTAGTATAATTCACTCCTGGAACTTGTTCTATTATCAACAAGGAAAAGGAATTACATTTCCAATAGATCCCTGGCTTGATTCCACAGATATATATGGTACCACTGAGTTTCCTTCATCTATAGTCTTGCAAGAGGTATAAGGAATATGCAAGAAAAAACGCACACCAGAACTCTCAGGAAACTGTCTTTCTGTAGTCTCTTGGTGCTAGGCAAAGTCCATCAGGATTGGACTGCCTGAAACACATCCTTGTCTTACACAGGGTAAAATTTCATCCAAAATAAATTTGTAACTACATTAAAAAGCAATCAGCGACAGCTTTTTGTAATTTACTGTTATTCTCAAAGACTGACTTACAACTGGTGTTTAAGTCTTCTCCTTTTCTGGTACTAGAGAGAGCTTGGAATAAAAGCTTTGACCCTTTGGTTTAAGGGTACGCTCTATATCATTTTATTTAACAAAATTTGATCAAGGAGGTATAAAGTCAGTATACTCAATAAGGAAGCAAGTGCTTTTGGAACTAAGCTGCATTTGTGGTATTTGAAGAAATTCTACAGAATAACCTTGCTGTAGTGTCTGCAGAAACCATTTGCATGCAGTAATCTGCTAAAAAGTAAGAAGATATACTGACTGAATCATGCCTATTAGGAGTAATGGGAGAGGGGAGAGGGGACAGGTTAAGGAGGCAAAAGCAGTCATTTCAAAGGTCACGAGCTACATCTTTCTTTTCCTATAGCTCTTGGATTATTACTAGAATGTTTCCTATTGAAATATTTTTGTTGGTGAAAATTCTGAGAAGCTTCTTTTCTGTAAAATTGTATCTCAACAAAAGTGTATTTCTTTTGGTGGTGGATACACTATTCAAGAATGCAGATGAATAACACATAGTGGCACCACAAGAATCTGTGGAATCCTAAAAGAAAGATCTAGTTTTATCTGTTTCTAAAATCTAAAACAATGCATCATCACCTCGTTTGCCAAATACAATTCTTGTATCAAAAGCATACCTCTCACTTGTCCAGATGTTCGAAGAATGCCCAGATTTTTGCCTCATATTTTTGGTCCGTTTCTCATACAATTTGTGGTTTTCTGATAAATCATTGGGGGCTGATGTCACTAAATAATGACATACATTTTAGTTTCATACTTCATATACTTCAGAAAAAACATGTTAAAGCCATTATTTTAGCACATTTCTAAGTTTAACAGCAATATTTAAAATTTTTCCCTGATTTTGGGCCTTTATCCCAGTGTCATTTGTAAAGAAGTTATGTACTCACCATAACGTTCCATCTGAGTAGGTAACTTCATTTGTTGGCAACCTGTGGGTATCGGATCTGAGCCGGCAGCTTTCCTAGCCAAAGATCCAAGCTCCTCCCCCGTACCCATAATGCCCTGCCACCTCCCTCAGATCGAGTTTGCCATAGTATCATAGAACATTACTATAACACAAGGAAAAAGTACTTGAACGTTCCACCTGATGTCATCTGGAAAATGACATATCATGATCCTTCAAGAATGAACTAAAGGTCTGGGGGATGGAGGGAGGGTTGGTTGCTGACAAATGAAGTTACCTACTCAGATGGAACGTTATGGTGAATACATAACTTCTTTATCTGAAGTAGTTAACTTCATTTGATCAGCAACCTGTGGGACAGAGTCCCCAGCTACCAACAACTTGGGAGGTCCTCATGGAAGGATATTCCGGAGCACTGCAGAGCCAAAAGATGCGCGTCCTCTGGATATTAGATCCAGTTTATAATGTGTAATAAAAGTATGAGAGGAAGCCCAAGTAGCTGCTGAGCAAATGTCATCCAAAGAAACCCTCGACCAGAAGGCAGCAGAAGTAGCCACAGAACGGGTAGAATGGGCTCGAACCCTCAGGGGCTCAGGACGACCAGAGCTTTTGTATGCGAGAAGGATGCACTGGGAAATCCATCTAGCTAAGGTTACTTGAGTCACTGGCTTACCCAGACAGGATTTAGCAAATGACACAAAGAGTTGATCTGATTTTCGAAATTCAGCTGTTCTGTTTAAGTAAAATCGCAACTGTCTATGTACATCCAGACAATGAAGTCTATACTTCTCCTTTGTTCTGATAATTAGGAAAGAAGACAGGTAGATTGATGGACTGGTTGATATTGGCTTTTGAAGCCACTTTAGGCAGAAAGGAGGGATTAGTCCTGAGGGAAACCCTGTCTTTATGAAAGATGATGTATGGATGCTTACTGCAAAGAGCGTGAAGCTCCGATATCCTCCTAGCTGAGGTAATGGCAATCAGGGAGGCAGTTTTCCAAGATACATATTTTAAGTCGACTGAAGCTTCAGGCTCAAAGGGGGGACCAGTCAGAGCCTGAAGAACTAGGGTTAGATCCCATGGAGGAACTGCATCTTTAACAGGGGGTCTTAACAGAAAAGTTCCTTTCAGGAATGTCTTGCAAATCTTAGAGGAAGCTAGGGGGCCAAAACTGTTTCCAACGTGGAAGTGGGAAATAGCTACCAATTGAACTTTTAACAGTAGAACTAGCCCCTTGATGAAAAATATGGGATAGAAAGTAGAGGACTGCTGGGATAGGAGCCATAAAAGGATCCAAATTCCTATGCTCTGCCCAGACAGAGAAACGCTTCCATTTACTCTTGTAGATTTTCCTGGTAGAAGGTTTATGAGCGGCCACAAGGATGGCCTTAACTGAGGATGAGATACCGGGAGTCCTAGCCATTAACGGAACTGGATCAACCAAGCCGAGAGTTTGAGGTTGTCCAGGCTGGGGGTCTTCAATCCGAAGGGATGAGAAATCAGATCCGGAATGGGATCTAAAATCCAGGGAGGATGCACTAGATGAGACCGTAGGCATGGGAACCAGGTTTGGCGAGGCCAGAATGGGGTTATGAGGATAACTCTGCTCCCCAACCGACGAGCTTTCTGCAAGAATTTTGTCATCAATGGAAGAGGCGGATAAGTATAAAGAAGACCGGATGGCCAAGCATGAACCAGAGCATCTCTGGGGACTTCCCCTGGTGGGGGAATTAGAGCGAAGAACTCGCCGCACTTTGTGTTCAAAGGTGACGCGAACAGATCGCAGCAAGGTTGACCCCATCTGAGGAAGATTTGTTCCGCTACTACTGGGTTCAGAGACCACTCGTAAGGTGAGAGGATCGTTCGACTCAACCTGTCCGCTAAAATGTTTGACCTACCCGGTATGTGAAAGCAGTTGGTGGATATTGCCCATTCCCACACTCTCATGGCCTCCCAGCAAAGTGGATAAGATCTGGTTCCCCTGTTTGTTGATGTACCAGACTACTGACATGTTGTCTGTTTGAATTGCAATAGTCCCTGGAGGAAGAAGGGAATGGAGAGCCTACAACACTAGAAGCACCGCCCTCATCTCCAGGACACTGATATGCAAAGAGGTCTCTGTGTGAATCCACATGCCTTGGATGGATCTGCCCATGCAATGCCTCCCCCCCCACCTGAGGAGAGATGCATCTGTGGTCACTGTGACTTGGGGTGGGGACATGGAGAAGGGGCGCCCTTCCCAGAGGTCTCTGGAATGGAGCCACCAAAGTAGAGACTCCCTGCAAATCCTGCTGAGGGGAATAGGTGTAGACAGGGGGTGACGCAGGATGGACCATTGGACCTGTAAGGCCCATTGAAGGATTCTCATCTTCAGACGTGCAATAGGTGACAGATTGATGGCCACTGCCATGAACCCCAGGGCTCTCAGGACTAATTCCGCTGCAGGGGCTGATGATTGTAGAAGAGCCAAAATGTGAATGTTTAGATTGCGGAGTCTGTCCGCCGTCACAAAGACTTTGGATTGTATAGTGTATATCCTGGCACCTATGAAATCCAAGATCTGAGTAGGTTGAAGGGAGGATTTCTTGTGGTTGATCGTGATCCCTAGATGGAGGGCTAGATGTAAGAAGTAGTCCCTGCCTGAACATAGTAGATGCCTGGTGGGGGCGGTTAGGAGCCAGTCGTCCAGGTAAGGAAAGACCTGAATTCCCTGAAGCCTCAGGTGGGCCCCTACAACTGCCATGACCTTGGTGAACATCCTGGGGGCTGTGGTAAGACTGAAGGGTAGGACCCTGAACTGATAATGGCTGGCTCCCAGCCGAAAGCGGAGAAACCTCCTGGATCGCCTGGCCATTAGAATGTGGTAGTACGCATCCTTGAGGTCTATCGAGCACATCCAGTCGTTCTCCTGTAAAAGTGGGAGAATGGATTGAATAGTGACCATCCGGAACTTTTCTTTGACGACTCACAGGTTCAGTTTGGACAGGCCGTGAATCGGTCGTAAGTCCCCCGTCTTTTTTGGCACCAAAAAGAACCTGGAGTAAAAGCCTGATCCGGACTGCCCAAGGGGGACGTGCTGGCTGGCTCTTTTTCTTAGCAGCTCTCTTATTTCGAAGGCTGCTACCTCCCTCTGATTGGGTGGGACATCGGGGAGGTTCCCCGACTGGAGAGGATAAGTTAGGAATGGAATAGAATAACCTCTGGATATGATTCGGAGCACCCAGCAATCTGTCGTAATGGACTCCCAATGTACTAGGTGCTCCAAGAAGTGCCCCGACTGCCTCCAGAGAGGAGCAGTCGGGCAACCCCTCAGGGTTGCTGCGCGGGTCGATCAGAAAAGGGTTCCCTCGACCCGAAATTCTTCGGCCCTCCCTTCTGCCTCTGGGCCGGCGTCCACCCTCTCCTCCTCTGCCTCTGAAGGACAAAGGATCCGGAGCGAAACGGGACTGTTGAGCTTTCCAGAACCACATCTTCTTTTGTCCTCTTTGGTTCCTGGAGTAGGACCTCTGAGGAGCAGAGAAGCGGATCCCGACGGCAGACAACATCTTCCAGTCTTTCTCACTCTGGAGAAGCGTATCGTGGACGGTTTTGCCGAAAAGCGTAGAACCGTCAAAAGGGGCGTTCGCGAAGGATGCCTTGAAAGGTTCCGCAAAGTCGAAGAGACGGAGCCAGGCCTGTCTACGTAAGACAACGCCTGTTCAGCTGGCTCTAGCTGCTCCCTCTGTGGCATGGGAGAGAAGCCGCATAGATGTGTTAGTAATCGACTTGAGAGTGGCCATTCGAGCCGAGAAGGTCCGTTTGTCCTCGGCCAACATGGACTCTGGGGGTGATCCAGCGTACTCTTTGATTAGGTCCCGCTGGAGCCGAATTACATGTGCCATATAGTTCAGTGACCTTACAGAGAAGGTCGCTGAAGCGAACATCCGCTTTCCGAGGCAGTCCATCATCCGAGACTCCTTGTCTGGAGGATGTACCGAGGAACTCTCCTGTGCTAATTCCTTTTTAGTGGCAGCCGCCACCACTATGGCATCCACTGGGGCACCCTTGCTCCAAACTGTCCTGTCCGTGGGAGGGCTGAGGATCCTGTCCGGTCTCTTGGGTATTGGCTCGACAGTGTCCGGCTCCTTCCATGCCCTGGTAGTTATGAGGTCCACCAGGGGATCGGTGGGAGGGGACACCCAAGAGGTAGATGAACCTGCATCAAACGCCTCCAGAAACACAGACTCATCCGAGGAAGGTTTTTGGGCAGACCACCCCTCTCTAATGCGCAACATTTCCATAATGTCTCCAAAGGAGACGTCTTCAGGGGGTGACCTTGGAGAAACTTCCCCTTCCTCTAAGTCCGTGTCTTCTGTGAGGGACTCGGGTGAGTCCAAGTGCCTCCTCCTGCACTTTCGTTTGTGAGAAACCTCCTCGGGGGGGGGAGGGGGCTGTCCGAAGAGGACTCACCAACAATGTCCTGTTCCTCTACAGGAACCATCTGGGACATAGGCGCAGGCTGTCCCTGGGGCCGGATGATGGAAGACAGGCCCGTCTGAGAGGGAATGGCGGGTGGATCCGTAGCAAGAGCCTGGGGCCTCGAATCCCTCGAAAGGACCCTCTCCACGACGTCGAATGCCGAGGGTGAACTGCTCTCCCTAGGATCCGAAAGCAGTCCCCTCGGATCCGGCGTGCGGATCGGAGCCGGAGATGACCCGATCGGATCTGAAAAAGTAGTGCATTCCGACCTCAATGGAGCCAAAGGTCCACTGAACCCTCCGGATCTGACACTCAACTCACTGCCTCGAGAGCTCGGATCCAAAAACAGATCTAACAGACTCGAGGGTACAGTCGGCACCGAAGTAGGAAACACTGCCGGCGCCGACACCACCCCGGCTCTGAAGCTAGTCGGATCCGACAGCTCCAAACCCCAATAGCGGGTCGGAGAAGGAGCAATGGGGGCGAAAAAAGGGGTCGAGCTCCCCCCCGGAGGGGGGGGGGGAGGCAAGAGCACTCCCTTCTGCAGCTGGGCCTGAAGAAATCGACGCATCATCCAGTCCATGTCTGCATCAGATAGACTCCTCGTTGACCTGGATGAGGCCGCCGAGGCCAGCCGGGAAGGCTGCCTAGATGACCTGGAAGATGACCGGGTCTCCTCCTCCGGCTCCGGGGAGAAACATGGAGAACGAAGCCGGGAGTGGGAAGGCCCGGACACCTTAAGGGGAGAGGCAAGCTGCTTGGATGGTGGGGCCGATGGAGCTGACTTGGACTGCCTCTTGTGGCTTCGGTGCCTATCTTTCTCCTGCTCCTTGTCCTTCCTATCTTTCTTTTTGCCGTCCCTTTTCTCCTGGACCAAAGAGGGAGGTTGAGTCCCGGCCAGGGGATCGGAGGGGGTAGGGGGAGCAGCCGCAGTTGGTGCCACAGAGGAGGACGAAGTGGAATCAGGGGGCAAAGGCCCGCAAGGATTAGCTTCATCCTCCTATGCCTCAAAGCCCTGTGGTTGAAGGCTGCACAAATAGTGCAGCCCAAAGAAAGGTGGTCAACACCCAGGCAAATAACGCATCAAGTGTGGCCATCCACTGGGGACAGCTTATGGCCACACTCGGAGGATTTAGAAAACACAGCTTTTGGGCCTTCAGACATTTTATAGAAAAATGAAAAGGAACAGGTCCACACGCACACACCTTCACACACAGACAGGGGGGAGGGGAATAAACTTTAACTAAACTGAGAAGCTTTAAACTACCCAAAAATACTAAGGGAGAGAAGGGAACCACACACACAGAGTTACAGAATTTTTTGACAGAAAAGTATATAAAAAAAGCCTTAAACTCACAACATCCATGCTAGGAGCTTGTTCTAAGATGCTTAAAGAAGCCGCGGCAAACGAGATCTGGGGTTAGAGGGAGGTGGCAGGGCATTATGGGTAGGGGGAGGAGCTTGGAGCTCAGATCTTTGGCTAGGAAAGCTGCCGGCTCGGATCCGAATCGGATCCGATACCCACAGGTTGCTGATCAAATGAAGTTAACTACTTCAGATGGCTTTGTTTAGCTGTTGAAGGTATGGAAGACATCCTGTTAAATCACAACTGTCAAGACAGTCCTTGCTCTAGCAATGGACAGTATCATAAGCACAGTTCCAGGCATAAATTCCTCTTATCTGCTACAGCAGACTTTTTTTTGTTCTGCTAGCAATATTATTCATTGTAACAGTTTAAGTTTTCTGAAATCTGGTGTAAAACTGAGTGACTACAAGAATTCATGCAGGTTAATTAAGTATCATAAAACCAGGCGGATGAACTTTTCCCCATATTTATCTAGTAAATTTGAATCCTTATCAAAGGGCAAATGTGAGAGAGGCACAGCTTTCTCCAAACTGATGTACAGTAGCCAATTAAGCTTGCAATTTCTGTCTATCCAAGGCTATTTTACATATACTACCAGCTTTCTTAGAGGCAACAGAATAGACATCAGGTGACTATCAGGCTTTAAAATATCCTTAAATGTAGCAGCATCCACTTTGCTTCAGGCAGCCTCATCCTCTCTCTGTATCTCTTTTTAGGTGAACAAGGATTCCTCCACAGGAAAAAATGAAAAATGTCAACTTATCCATCAAATTATCCATAAAAGAAATGCCTTCTAGTGGAGATCCTGAGGGCTAAGACTAAGAATTCTCAAGGACTTCCAGTATGGAATTCAGCTGGATAATAAGCTTTCTCCACCTCTGCCACGACTTATAATTAAACCAAAAATTACCAGCAATAGAATGCTAAAATAGTAATTTTCACTCCCTGCCAGTTAGTTTAGCCATCTGTATGACTAATTGTAAAAGGAAGGTGAAAAAACGAGAATATTCCATAAAAAGACTAAAAAGGGATGTGAAGCTAAGAAACTACGAGGTGAATATCAAGCAACAAGGGAAATTTGAGGACTGTGAGGATCATCCAGCACTAGAAAGCTCTTCCCAGCCAGAAACCTTGAATAACTTATTTTCCGTTAAGCCTTTCCCAGTCTTCAGATAAGATGAAATATAGGCACAAATACAGACAGATGAAAGTCCATTGTCTCTCATCAAAAATAAGAAAATTTCCTCAAAAGCACTGAAAATAATGTGCAAACCTTGAGGGAACTTAACTGAACCAGTAATTCAAGGCTTCTCATATTTTACAAGAAACTACACAAAATGGAAAACAGTTTCTCATGCCATCAAAACTGGAAAAAAAAAAAAAAAAAAACCTAAAGGAACACTGGCCCTCTGCATCACATCTAAAATTAGACAAGCTTTTGTTATTCAGCACTTAGCATAAAAAATACAAATCTACCATATTATTTATTTATTACATTTGTTAACCAGGAAATAGTCCGACTGGGCTAGTAGCCCATTTTCAGCGGAGGCCCGGGGAGAAAAGCTCCAGTAAACAGAAACAATCTTTAAATATTAATGTTTACAAGACAAATACTAACATGAGAATAGACTGGTAAATAATCATGGTATAAAAGACAAATATTAACATGAGAACAGACTAGTAAATAATCATGGGATAAGACAAATAACACAATACACAACTTAGAATGCTAAGCAAGCAATTGTAGGTAGTAGAGTCTTGAATTGCAGAGCCCAGGCGTATACAAATTTGGACTCTGCATAAACAGAGGTGCCAAACACCATTTTGAGAGGTGGCAAGATATGTACCAAGATTTAATAGTACATGTCAGAGAGAAGTTGTAGTAACAGGATAACGACCGTTGTAGCATGGAGAGATGGTGGTATGTGAAATAAGAGGATTTAGCCTGGGGAATGACAGGAGCAAAGCTAATGATTCGCTAGGTAGTTATGTAGTAGTTGATAAAATGCATGAAGGTGAGGATTTTTTTGTGATGGTTTGAGGAAGAGTATTCCAAAGACTGGTAATTTTGGTGGAATAAAGACAGTCACCGTAATGGCTGCGGGATTGGGTGACCATGAGTGTTAGTTTATCTGAGAGGCCTGGGATTGTGATGAGGTTAAACAAGACTGGAGAGAGCAGGACAGTTCATGGGTTGGTGAACTAACTTGTGGACCATAGTAAGTTGGTTGAGAACTAAAAGGTTGGGGAGTTCTAGCCAGTTTAGCTGAGAGAACACAGTACAGTGGTGCATTCTGTGTGGGGCATTTGTGGCAAACTTAGCAATTTTGTTAAAACATGATTCTAGATTATTTAAGTCAGATTTGCGAAGGTTGGTGAGAATATGAGATCCATAGAGGGGAGAAAGCAGGTGAGAACGGGCAGTGGCCAGTCTAGCGTTGTGGGTAAGGTATGGCCTAGCTCTGTATAAGGTGCCAAGCCTGATGTGAACTTTTTTGACTGTCAAGGAGACATGTTTATCAAAAGTTAGATTCTTATCAATAGTTACTCCTAGCAGTTTAGTATGAGTTGTAGGGACAATTTTGGTTCTGTTCGAGGAGAGGATTGATAATGAAAACTGAAATGGCTTGGACTTTTTATTTTTGAAGATTATTAATTTGGTCTTATTAGGGTTTAGAATTAATTGATGTTCAGACAGTTACTTTTCTATGTTTTGGAAAGATGACTGCATTTTTAATTGGAAACCTAAGGGTGAGGGGGCAGAGCATATAAGGGTAGCATCGTCAGCATATTGGGCAATGGTGGCTTGGTCGGTTGCTAAGTAGAGGTTATTTGTAAAGAAGATAAAGAAGAGAGGGCCAAGTATAGAACCTTGGGGCAGCCCCACATTGATGGGGAGGAGGGGGGAAAGAGTGTTTTTATTTTTCCATTTGGTGGCTTGCTGCTGACTGGAAAGATAGCTGAGGAACCAGGAAAGAGCTGATGAGTTGAGGCCACAGGATGCGAATTTGTTAAGTAGAAGTTGATAGGAAACAGTGTCAAAGTCTTTTGAAATGTCAGGAAAGATGGAGGAGACTACCTGGCCTTCATTTAGATGATGATGAATGGTGCTAGTAAAAGTGATTTATTTATAATTTATTTATTTTACATTTGTTGACCTGGGTTGTCCGACTGAGCTGAAGAGCCCTTTTTCAGTGGAGGCCCGGAGAGAAAAGCTCCAACATATTATACAATTTTCATTATAAATTAGCACTAAACAGCAATGTTACAGGATTATTACAAGGCATTAAGTAGCAATACAATGTTATACAGTGTCAGTAATCAGGAGTACAGCATAACTATTTCAAGATGTATAAAAAGAAATGTGTCATTAAGATGAGTATAGTTTTTGGGGTAAGTGGTTACAAAAACCCAGTTTTATCATGATGTAGTTGCAAGAAGGCAAGATAATTACAATAGAATGTTTCTCTGAGGCAATTTGATTAATAGATTTTAGAAGACAGTAGAAAGAGTAGTCAAGGAAGATTAGAGAGAGCTAGTGAGAAGAGTGGGTTAAGGGCAGAAAGTAGATTAAGGTATGAGAAGTAGGGGATGTTAAGGAGGGAGAGTGTAGTGGCAGGACCAGTGACTTTTAAAGTGCTCTTTGGTGGCGGTCTTAAATTGTTTAGGATGTGTATGGGTCCTGATTTCTAGTGGGAGCCTATTCCAGGCAATAGTGGGGTGATAGCTGTACATGTTGCATCCAAATTTAGACTTGGGTTTGTAGATTTGTAGTAGGTCTTGGTTAGGGCTTCGGAGAGGTCTGGAGGGAGAGTAATGTGATAAGAGGGGATAGTGCTGGACAGCAGGAAGGCTGGTATAAGACAGAATGGATGATCTGGAGCTGAGAGAGAAGAAACTGGTGGGGTAATTCAAGCCAGTTTAGGTGTTTTAGAGAGAGACAGTGATGGAATTTGTAGGTTTGTTGGGAGCAAATCTAGCTACCTTGCTGTAGGTAGATTCGAGTTTGGTCAGGAGTGTTGAGTTAAGATTTGTGAGAATTTGATAACTGTACATTAGACTGGGTAGAAGGGTAGGTAAGAGAGAGAGTAATCTTGGCTTAAGAGGTAAGGAATTTCTTGTTATGGTAAAGGAGCCCTAGTTTTGAATGAATCTTTTTGATACAGTTATTAACATGCAAGTCAAATTTAAGCTGATCATCAATGGTTATGCCTAAGAGCTTAGTACTGGATTCTACCTGGGGAATGTTATTAAAGGACTGTATGGAGAAAGAAGGTTTAATACGGTTGAACTTTTTAGGTAGGAAGAGTAACAGCTTTGTTTTTTTAGGGTTAAGGATGAGCTTGGTTGATGGACAGCCATGTTTCAACTAAGTTAAAAGATGCCTGAGTAGCAGAGAAGAGCTTAGAGGGAGAGCTGGCTGTGGTGATGACTGTAGAGTCATCTGCGTATTGCACTAAAGATGACTGAGGACAGGAGGTACAGAGCTGATTAGTTGTTGTGTCTTCTGGCTTTTCCCGGTTAGGGGTTGCCACAGCGGAACTCCGGTCCGCTAAAGATTGGTAGTAGATTTTTCCGTGCCGAGTTGCCGGCCCTGATGCACAACCTTCAACGAAGGTACGCCCATTCACGCATGTCTCCACACAGAAGACGTTCTAGCTGACAATCGAACGGGACGTCTTACTGTGAGGTGACAATGCTACAGCAGCACCACCACCGCAGTAGAGCTGATTAGTAAAGATATTAAAAAGTAAAGGCCCTAGGATAGACCCGTGAGGTACACCCATTTTGACGGAGAGGAGCGGAGAGTGCAGAGTGCCATCTCACTGATTGAGATCTATCAGTGAGATAGCTGGAGAACCATGAAACAGTTTCAGAGTAGAAGTTGAGGTTAAGCAGTTTGTGCAGCAGAAGACAGTGTGAGTCAGTGTCGAAAGCTTTTGAGAGGTCCAAGAATAGGCAAGAAATAAGTTTATGGTCGTCCATGGCTATATAGACAGTGTTGAGGAAGGACAATAGAGCTGCAGTATTGCTATGTTTGGGTCTGAAGCCGTGTTGAGTGGGTGTAAGGAGATTTTCCTGTATTAGATAATGCATAACTTGTTTATGAATACATTTTTCTAGTAGTTTAGAGAGAGAGGTGAGGATAGCGATAGATCTAAAGTTGGAGATATCAGAGGAGTTACTTCCTTTGTGTACAGGTAGAGTGTAGCATTGTTTCCAGATGGAAGGGACTTTAGATTCAGAGGTAGAGCGATTAATTAGGATAGATACAGGGAGAGCAAGAGAGTCAGCTGCTAATAGAAAAAAAGTGGAAGGAATATTGTCAGCTGATGCTGAGCATGGTTTTAATTTAGAGAGTAGAGTTTTGATGCAGCAAGTAGGTACAGGTTTGAGGGAGAAGTTATTTGTGGAGATAGTATTAGGAGTAGGTTCAGAAAAGTTGGAGATGTTAGTAGTAGAGGAGTTTGGGTTAGGGTTCAGTAGCTTAGATATTGAATCGATAAAATAGGTATTGAAAATAGTGGCAGTTTCTTCAGATGTCTTGACTGGGCATGGATTGGGGGAGCTAAGATTACCGGGATGCAATATTTGGTTAATAGAGTTCCAGAATTTATTAGGATTAGATTTTAGGGCTGTGAGAGGTTTGTTATGGAAGTCCTTTTTATCTTTGTGTTTTTTTTGTCAAATTTCTGAGTTCTTTATATTTTTGTAAGTCTGCAGAGAGCTTAGTTTGTGACCATTTTTTCCATAGTTTGTCTCTAGTTATCATAAGGAAATGAGTGGCTTTTGAAAGCCACAGAGATATGGTGGACTTGATTCGGACTTTGCGAGGGGGAGCAAGTGAGTCTAAGATGCTAAGGAAGGTGGAGTTGAAAGCTAGGACTGCTTCTTCTAGTGGGCATTGGGTAAAGAATTTCCAGTTTACTTTAGAGAGGAGGGCATTAAAGGTTTCTGGATGGAAGTTAAGAGAGTTTACGACAAGTGATAAATTTAGGAGATTTTGAGAAGTGGGGAGTGAACCTAAGCAATTTTATAGGGGAGTGATCGCTCAGGGTGTTTGGTAGGGTTTCGGGATTATGATATTTGAAAGGATTAGATACAAGTACCCAGTCAATAAGAGAACTAGATGTGTGAGAGTTGTTTGTATGAGTAGGTTGGGAGATTAGCTGTGTAAAGCCATATATGATTAGAGCAGTAGGAGTACTATGTTTAGGTCTGAAGCCGTGTTGTGAGTTGGATAAGAGATTGTTGCTGAGGAAGTGGTTAAGGAGTTGTTTGTGGAATTTAGATAGGGGGGAAAGCATGGCTATAGGTCGGAAGCTTGTTATGTCTTTGGAAGATCTTCCTTTGTGGAGTGGGATGGTGTGGAATAATTTCCATAGAAGTGGGACAAAGTATTCAACAATTGATTGGTTAATCAAGATTGATGTGGGGTAAGCAATAGGTGGGGGCAGCAATTTTTAGAAATTTATTAGGGAGCTGATCGGCAGCCAGACACAGTGTTTAACTTTAGCCATGAGAGATTTTATGTAACTTGTCTGAATGACGGAGAAGGGGATGGGATTTTCAGGAGTAGTGGTGGGAAGAATGAGAGGTGTATTGGGTTGATTGCCTAGTAGGGAGGTTACGGAGTTTATGAAGTGGGAGTTGAGTTGAGTTGCAATGGGATCAGAGTTGTTAGGGGTTAATGGTGTTGGGGTAGTTGTGCGACCTGAGCTAAGGAGATAATTGATGTTATCCCAGAATTTTCTGGGGTTGTTCAGGTGTTGTTGCTGGCAGGTTTGAAGTACAACTGCTTGTCTGCTTTGGTATTTTTTTTGCTTTATTCTGTAATTGTTTATAGGTAGAGAGGTTTGATATGTTTTTGGTGGTATGGTAAGTTGACCATGCTATATCCCTTAGTTTAAGTAGTTGTTTGGTTTCTTTGGTTAACCAGGGCAGAGGCTTGGATGTTGTGTGTACTTTCCTAGTTGGGGCTAGATTACTGAGTATGTTAAGGAAGGTGGAATTGAAGAATTGTACAGCTAGGTCTAGCTGGGGGTTTTTAAGTTGGGTCCAATCACACTGTTGGAGGACATTGTTAAAAGTTGTGGGGGAGAAATGTTTTTCTATAATGAATGTATTTGTAGGAGATGTCGTTTTGTGTATGTACCCGTTTTCTGTATAGAAATGTAGGTGAATGGTTGCTGATGGAGTCTGGTAGGCATCTGGATATGTAGCTAAGGTTGGGTTTACTGGTTAGTATCCAGTCTAAAGTAGACTTTCTATTGGTGTGTTTGTCAGTGCGAGTTGGGCAATTTATAGTCTGGGTGAAGTTGTAGAAACTGAGGAAATTAGATGGGTTTTTGGATGTACAAGATAGCCAAGTGAGGTTGAAGTCATCAAGAATAATGGTTTCTTGGTTGAAATTGGTGGAAACCCATGACAGCAGACCTTCAACAGTGTGTAGGTTATTGTCTGGAGGAGGTAAGAAGCTATGATAACTATTGTTTTTGCTTGGGTTTAATACAAGACGTGTGGTTTGAGTCTCAGAGTTGGATAGGTCAGGTGGGCAGCAGTAGAGTTGTTCAACTTTAAGGTTGTCCTTAAATAGTTATTTAATAATAATAATTAATTATTTAATAATATTGCTGACGATTATAGACATTACCCTACATTTGATGACAGCTATAAAATAAACATAAATCTTGCTTTATGAAACAGACACAACCTGCTTTACTTGGCAATCAGAAATGTTTCTGTGAAGGCAAACAATACTTCAGAGAGAGGAACAGCATTAATTTAAACCCACTACTGACATTAATGGAGAGCTAGTAAGTACAAAATTAACTGTCCAACATTGTGTTTAATAATTCAGTCAGCATTTCAACATTACTGAATGTTGTAAATTCCTCCATCAATACTATTGCTAAAAATATATATTTCTTTCTACCCATTTTTCCCAGTTATATATTCTACTTTAAATGTAATCAAGCAGCTTCATGAAATATAGGCCTGTGATATTCTTAAAGCTGTAGTACTGATGCATGTCAGTAACATTTGTTCATTCAAATAGATATTTTGTCAGAGCACTGGAAAATGCCTAACAATATTCCATGACCAAAGCAGGGCATTAAAAATAAAGCTGTTTCCTTCTGGCCTATTCTGCTACTTTTCTCCCATTTCCAAGTCTCAAGAAAGCATTTGCTTTGCAAAAAAGAAGCATCTAAAGTTGTTTTGATCTATTCAGTTACTGTCAGAAAAGTCAGAAGCGTGAATGTATGTTGGTGAATAAATCTGAGTACTATTTTTTTATTTAATAAAAGCCTTTGATTCTGTAAATCATTATAACTTGCTCTCTAAATATTTAAGCCTTGGGAAAAGTAAAATCAACTAGTTTCTTAGATATTTAAGGAACAGAAGCATCTGATACATTAGACTAACTGCAATTTTGAATTCATCAAGTCAAAAGAGGTTTTCCATATTTTTCAGTGCCAAGTCCTTTCATATTTTCACTATTTATAAACACACACTCACTCAGTGTCGATAATACAACATATTTTATGCAGATAACATGAATCTGTGAAAGAGCCATAAACTGGACATGGATTTAAGAAAGATTTGACATTCTTGGATAAAGATGAAGTTATTAAAATAAAAAATAAAGCCATCTTATTTGCTCTCCATGAAAAATTGGACAAAACCAAAAGTAAATGGGGCATCCCTAAACCTAAAGGCAATCAGGCTGAGGTAACAGGGCTTATACAGGTATTTCAGATTATTACCTAAACCAGCAATTACCTTTTCCTGAAATATTAATCACTCTACTGCTAAAGCGCTTGTCCTGATTTCTGAATGTTACAGCCTACTTAGTAATGAAGTTATGAAAACCCTTGGTCTGCCAAAGGTCTCCAGATTCATCCTTGGAAAAAAGAAAACAGCAGCTCCTCACCTTATACTGTTAAGAGGGTAAACCTGGACATAGAGGACCATGTGCTCCTGCAAGTACACAAGAAAGGTTAAAAGCAGAATTTTTGACACTGACCTGACATTGACCAACAGTCAGTACAGATCCTGCAACACAGGATTAATGACTGTAGTGAGGGACTACAACTAAAAGCTTTATAGCAGAATTCTATAGGTTCACTGATGGTTAATAAGCTATCATCCCAAGAGCCATATTCAGCCTAGGCAAGCTTACCCTAAATGTACCAAAATACTGCTGACACGTGCAATACCCTAAGGAATTTTACAAGTTATGATACAGGCTTGTACATATCAAGTGTTCACAGGCTACTCCTGTCCATTAGGGACAAAGGTGCCAAATCAGGTGAATATTTGTGATTTCTCATCTATTGATCCAAGTTATGTTTGAATACAGTTAAGGATAAGCTCTGCTTCACATAGATGGGAAGCCTGTTCCACAGAAGAGGTAATCTTTGGGACACATGCCTGTCCCTCCAACTTGTCTTGTTTATGTCATGAATAAGATGTATGTCCTTAGAATGCATATTTCTGATGTTATTTGTTTTGAAGATGTGGAACAAATCAATCAGTGTGAGATCAGACTGCTGCACAGCAATCTGTAGAAGACTAAGGACAGGATTAGGGCGTTGATACTGTCTGCACAGGTCTTGTTTACTTCCTATATTCTTTTTTTCTGAAGAACTTCTGTGGTCTCTTAAGCTGTTTCAAGGGCCTGGTCAAGTACATGCCAAAGGGTGAGTTGTAGTCAATGACTGGTTTGATGACAGGCCAGTTCAGTGGAACAATGGTCTCCTTGGACTTGGATGCCATGCCCTTACTTATAAGTTGTGCAGCACAGAATGTACTGTCTACATGCGTTCTCAGATCCCTGATCACTTAGTCTACTTTTAGGGATGGATCATCAATGTGGTAATTTCCAGGGGTGGCTGTCTTTCCAATGGGCTCAAATGTGCAATTTTTCTCATTGAGGTTTAGTCCATGGCCCTGGCACCATTTGTTTGCTTGCATCAGGCACTCTTGAAGGGTATGTGTGTCTTTAGTGCATTCAGTAACCACATCTAGTTTATGTTCATCTGCAAACTTGCTCAGTCAGAAACCCTTAACATTTGTCTTGATTTCAGAGAAGTAGATGCCAAAAAGGAGAGGTCCCAGCACTGATGCCTGTGAGGCTACACTAGTGACTGGCCTTTGTGGATGTGATTCCCTTGTCCAAACTTCCTGGGTCCAATCAGTTCGCCATCTGGATATCCATCAGGTGACATATGGGTTTATGCCTAATTCTGTAAGTTTATCTACAGTGCCTGAGTGAAGTATCGTATTGAACAACTTGGCCAGGTCAAGGTAGACAGTATGCATTGTTTTGCCCTTCTCCATAACTTTAGTGACCTTCTTGAAGGAGTCCACAAAGTTAAGCAGGCATGACCTACCTCTGACAAAAACAAAATGGATACTGTCCAGTGTCTGTAGATTTCCTATGTCACTGTTTATCAGATGCATAGGAGACTAGTCAGACTTATGGGTCTGTAGTTCCTTGAGTTCATGGAAAGACCATCTTTGTGGAGAAGGATAACCACTGCAGTTCCGCCATTCATTAGTGTGTCTGGAGATTATTATTAAATATAGGTTCAAGCAAGCCTGACGGGCCATGTTTCCTGTTATTCAGGAAGCATCCTGGGATATTATCAGGGCCCACAAAGTAGTATTCTTGGCAACAGAGAGTGCAGTGAGGACCTGCTCCTTAGTGACAGTTGGAGGAGAAATGTTCTCCACCAGCTGAAGCTGCATCAAGTTAATGTATGTGAGCCAGAGGTAAATGGTATTACAGCAATTTAGGTAAGAGAATATGAGACCATGAACCATCACTGCAGAGTCTGAAGAAGGAATATTGTACTTGATCTCAGAAATATTTCTGACATGGAAATAAGAAGTCCTATTGATGGCTGACATATGGTCCTTAAGTATTAGGTCATCATCAAATATCATGTCCTGTCATGATCATACAGAGAAGATGCAAATTCAGTAAAATTCCCTATGAAATTAAGGGGGTTGGGTTGGAACCTATGAAGGTAGTGTGGGTATGCACAAGTATTGCTACTGTCTCCACAAGGTTCATGGGCACACAGTAGGCTAACAACCACTAGGGTTTTTATAAGTCTAGCTGTGCAACCCCACCTAACTGTGCCCTTATGTATCATGGGTGTTTATTAGGATGGAGTATGTTAGGAAGTTTCTAGAGGTTATGTTGTGGGGGGGGGGGGTATGTTAGTTTGTGCATTACTGTCTGCCTATGTTCCAGAGTGAATTTCCGATTTGTTATTTACTGGTCAAGGTTATGCTTAAATAGGGTTAAGGATGGACTCTGCTTCATATGGATGGGGAGTTCGTTCAAGAGCATGGAAGTCCTCTTGAGACACACATCAGTTTCACCAAAATGACCAGTCACAAGCAAAATTTAACTCCTTTATTCTAATGGTTCTGCTGCTGTTCATTCTGTGAATGTGCAAAAGGTCCATCAGAGCTGGATCCGAGAATGACTTGTATGTCAGGCATAGATTACCTCTCAGCAACTTGTAGGAGGCAGAGAATAGAGATAGGACTTTAAGATGATTCATACAGGGCAATGTGTTTGTACCTGGATTCTCCTAGTAAGGAACCTTTCTGGATGTTTCAACTGTTGCACATGTCTGGTCAGGTACATACTAAAGGGGGTATTATACTCAATGTTGGGTCTGGTAAGGGCCGGATAAAGTGGCATTATGACTTCCTTGGACCTGGATGCCATGCCCTTACTTATACACTGGGCAACAAAGAATGATTTTCTTACCACCATGGCCCCATACTGGTCAAAGCCCAGATTACTGTCTACATAACTTCCCAGATCCCAGACTACTGGGTCAACTCTTAGAAGTGTCCTATTGGAGTAATTAGCCTGAGAGGCAGTTTTCCCAAAAGGCACTATAATGCACTTCTTGGCACTGAGTTTTAATCCGTAACTTTGGCACCGGGCATTTGTCTGTATTAGACCCTCTTATAAGATTTTTTGTGTCATAGGGGAATAGGAATCGATGATAGTTCTCAATTTGCAGTCAACTGTGAATATGGACAGCCAAAGACCCTTGACATTAGCCTTTACCTCCAAGAAGTAGATGCCAAACAGCAGCAGTCCCAGACTGGAGCCGTAAGGTACCTCAGTGGTGACGGGTCTCTTAGTGGAGGTGGTCTTATCAGTCCTGACTTCCTTAGTCCTGTATGTGACTATATGGCAATCAAGCATATCATGTAGAATTTTATGCCCAGTTTGGTGAGTTTATCAATTATACCTGAGTACAGTTTTTGTGTTGAATGCCTTAGCCAGGTCCAGGAAGATGGTATCACTGTTTTCTCCAAGTCCATTGCCTTGTTGACCTACTCAAAGAAATCCACCAGGTTTAGTAAGTATGACCTAACACTGAGAAAGACAAACTGGATTGGGTCCAGTGTCCGAAGGTTGCCTATACCTTTGTTGATCATTTCTATGACAATTCATTCCATGCCTTTGCATATTAGACTAGGACTGTAGTTTCTGGGGTTGGTTGATGGCCCCACCCTTGTAAAGTGGGATAATCACTGCAGAACTCCATTCTCATTGTACAAAGCCTGTTTTGAGGCTATAGTTGAAAAGGCATCTGAGAATACTGCCGTGGCCCAAAGAAGCTGTGTTTTTGGCCTTAGCAAGTGGGGCCAGGGCCTGCTCCTTATTAATAGTGGGAGGGGTGTTATGCTAGTAGTTATTTCACGGGGGAAGGGAGGAGCAGTTGGGGGGTGAAGTTTGAACTGAGTTTGTCAGCCAGCAAATTTGCTATGTTGATCTGCTTGGTAAAGGTGGCACCACTATCCACTAGTTTGGCACACTGATGTGTGTTGCCTTTGAGGTTTTGGGTATAGCTGTAGAAAGACAAGTGGTTGTCTTTAGCTTGTGAGGCTATCCTGCCCTTGTAATTGGCCTTGTTGGGCTTAATTAGTCCAGTTAGTTTCCTATTTAGTTTAATTAGAGAGCTTTTATCATTATGGTAATTGCTCTTCCTGATTTTAGCCATGACTTTTTTCCTTTTGTTACATACACTTTTAAGGTTAGGATTCCACCAGTGTGGTTTGTTTTTAGAGTTTGTTTTAGACTTACTTCTATTAGGTATACAACCTCTATACAGCCATTTACATGGCTGTACAGAGTCTCTGTGAACAATTCCACACAGGTTGCTGTAAACTTGGAGTTTTGCGGGGGTACTGAATTATGGCAAACTTTCACGTAATAGGATGTAATTTGCTTTGGAATAGTTTCTAAATGTTAAAGAGTTTGCTGGGGTACCAAGTTGATTTTTATTTCAAAGGAGAAAGTTTTGAGATCCAACCTCACCGGTGTGAAGAAGTGACCGGGGGGGGGGGGATTTCCCATATTACTGAGCACCAGGTCCAGTATGTTTGAATCTCTCTTATGTGTGTGCATTATCTGGTCAAGGGTATTTGTGTTAATAAAGTCCAAGAATCATTGTGCCTGTGAGTATGAGGCACTGTGTTTTATCCAGTCTATAGAGTGGTAGTTAAATTCTCCAATGAATAGGGCATTCGATTTAATGGTGAGGGTCTTCAGTAGGTCTAGGTATAAGCTATGACATTCTAGGGACACAGAGGGTGACCTATAGCTTGCTAGGATATTGTAAGAGACTTTGTTTATGATGCGTTGCACATGGATAAATTCCAAGGCATTATCCTATTTAACCAGCCTACAGTTATGCTTGTTGCTAATACAGACTGAGACTCCTCCACCTTTTGTCCTTGTTTGTGCAGTTGATGGTCTAAATGTGTGGAACGCACTGAAGCCTTGCACTGCTGAAATACTTTCTCTCTGTGGATTTACAGCATGTTTCGGTAATGGCACAGATGTCTATATTCTCTACAGTGAGGACAGCTTGCAGAGTGTGAAGTTTCTGGTTTAGGTGCCTGGCATTGAGTAGTATTACCTTCAGGTTTCATTGGGTTTTATTTGCTATTTTGGCAGTTTTATCAATGTGGCACTGCTTAAAAAAAAGCTCTAAGGGGATGGATAATCTTTTAACCAATAGTTGGAAGCCTAAATGGAAAACAGGTGCAGACCATCCTTTGCAAAGCAATGTGGTTTGTTAAACATTTCCTCCTATGATGACAAATACTGAATTGCCCTGGAATTCAGTATTTGTCACCCATGTCTCTAATGAATGCAGGCAACCTGCAAATGGCTCATCTTCCAAGCCCCTGCTTGTAAATGTTTCATTGTCCAAACCTCTGCTTACACTTATCACGGCTATCAGAACTTGGCAGAGATTTGGGATGCATGGCTAGGTTTTGAAAAGGCGCTTGTGATCGTTAACCTAGTAAACACCTATGAACCTATAAGACAGCAGCAACTAAACCAATTACTGAAGTCAATCATATTTTGTTTGTACTGCGGCATCTTCCTTGGCGGAGGCAGAATGCTGCTCAGTGAAAAACATGTACCTGCCTATTACACATATTCAGAGAAATAAACAAAGTCTCTCTTCATACAGTCTAAGGCAATATGTATCAAGTCATTAATATCCACATAGACTATGACAAAATCATACTAGTACCTGTGGTGCAGTAACTTGAGTGCATATGTAACTTGGGGGATCGATCCTGGTTCCAGACAAGTGACTAACTGTTATCTCTTCCTTGTAAAGTCTAGTGAGTGGAGCATCTGTGTTTTGTACAATAAGAGTCCTGGCTAACGTGTCTGCTTACCTTATTTGCTTTTCTCTTAAGGCTCCACTGGTTGTCTGCATATTTGTACTGTTTGGTGTTGCTTTTGGTGAGTGTTTTAGAGATTGCTGAGAATAGGTCGCTGCCGTTTATAGGTTTAAGGAGTCTTTTGAGGTTTGGGAAGATTGCTTTTTAGTGACTCAGCATAACTTGGTCTGTGTGTGAGGTAGACACTATATGTGCTGTGTGTGTGTGTGTGTGTGTGTGTGTGTTTTCATTCTTGACGACCTTGTCTGTATGCAAGATTTTTGCCTTCAGTGAAATTGTTTATGTGCTTCTTTCGCATACTGTGTTTGTTTCTTTAAGGATTAAATGGTTGCATGTGAACAAGAGACAATTACTACATTGTCTCAGGATACCCATATCTAACAAGCTGGCAAAAGCCTTTGGAAATTTCAGACCCATGTTGTCCATACCTATATTTCAGTGGGATACCATAGGATGTGGACTGGGTTATACAGAGGTCTCCTTGGGTGGTCTCTCGGGTTCGGCACTGGACTAGCTTAGACTGGGCTAAGATCTGATAGTAGTGTTGACTTCCCAGATGACTGCACACTGAGTAACAGCTTAATTTCAACTCTCCCACTATGAAAACATAAACTCAGAAAACAGAGCCAGATAATTTGTCTTTTTGGGTAAATTTCAGTTACTGGCTAGTAAGCGCACTGCCTGGACGCCAGCAAACAAGAAATTTATAGATCCTGAAAGAAAATAAACCATAAAGTTTGAGGAAAAAACAATGGCTGGTAAGAATCTTGCAGCTGTTCAGGAATTAAAAATAAAACAGTTCAAGCTCTGAATCATATCATTCAAAGTTGTTAACTGAAAGGGCACATTGTATGATGCTCCAAACCTGGCCATGAGAAATCAGCTAAGATTTTAATAGTGAAGATGCAATCCTACCAGCAGAAAACGTTAATTCTGAAAAAAAAACTGTGGCAGAAGGACAAAGTACTAAATGTTGGAGACAGTAGAGTGTTTGTGGAAAATTACTACTCACTGTACACCAGGTAGAAGAGTAAATTTATTCTAGCAATCAGGGAATATTGAGAGGCAAGTGTGAGATTCAAGCTGCTGTATCCAGCTATCTTCAGAATATTTTTTTTCTGAAGGATCAATGACAGTTTTTGATGCAGAATATGCTAAGGAGGAAATGCCTCTGGATCTTTGAGAAGCTTACTGGTTTTACTGCCTTCTACCTGGATCTTTACCCTGTTATACACATTTTCCTTCCCCTGGCCTAACTACCTCCCATTGGGATCTGTGTACTGCACATCTGCTTATAAGATACTCAATTACATCTTACTAGTCATACTATCAGTTTTCACTTACCTGCTGTTTTTCTACCTGGCTGATTGTTTCCTCTCAGCTCTTTTCTACTCTTTTGGCTCATCCCGCTCCGTTCGCCCTGCCCCCAAATCCCACCCACCCCTGGAACCTCTACATTTATTCCCACATAGCCACACCCTCCACAAACTTCACCAATCAGAACTTGTTCCTCTCTCCACCCACTCCAAAACAATCTCCTCCCACACCCACCCACTACCTCTCTGACCATATATCTATCATATACAGTCTCTTACTCAACTCAACATGTCCCATACACATCTCCCCTCTCCTACTACTAACTCTGTTAATTTCTCTTTCCTCTACCTACCTCATAACCTACTATGAGCAACCTCTTAGTCCTACTTTTAGCATCCCACACAAACACACCCTAACTACCCCCCCATCTATACTTACTACCTATCTCAGTCCCATATACAACAACTTATATCTTGAACCCAAATACCATCGACTCTCACATATCAAATAACTTATTCATACACTCACTAAACACATCCACTGCTTGAAGCCCTTACAATTAACTCACCTTATACAAGGTTTGTCATTAATAGACGGGGACATACACACTAACCCAGGCCCAGACACCTTTGTACTTTCCCCTAATTCCCAACAAATGAAAACCATGTCTACACCACATACTAAACCTCCCAAATCTCTCTCT
The DNA here is from genome assembly GCF_019279795.1 of Protopterus annectens. Lineage (NCBI taxonomy): Eukaryota > Metazoa > Chordata > Ceratodontiformes > Protopteridae > Protopterus > Protopterus annectens. The sequence continues at coordinate 1,639,287,635 of NC_056735.1, read as the reverse complement.
ATAGCTCATCTTAATATCCGTAGCATTTGCAATAAAGTTCCAGCTCTTCATGCCCTACTAGAAGTCCAACAATTTGACATTCTCTGCCTTACCGAAACCTGGCTCAAACCCACTATAAAAGACAATGAAATTATCCCCCCTGGCTATAACATCCTAAGACAAGACCGCCCTAATAAAAAAGGGGGCGGAGTAGCTATACTCTACAAAACTGGACTAGAAGTATGTAAAGCAATTCATACCCCTCCAAATGACACTAATAGTGAAATTATTATCTCCAAATTCTCCCTCAATCCACACAAAACTATAAATATTATCTGTGCTTATCTTCCCCCAGGCAATAATCCTCCAATATTAGAAGACCTACTAAACTGGTTCTCAATCAATCTCCCTCAAGAAACTATACTATTAGGCGACTTTAATATTGATTGGAACGTATGCAAACAAATGAATCCATCTACCCATATTAACCTACATGGATTCCATCAAACCATTAATTCAACAACTAGAACAAATAAAAGCAATAATAAAGAAACCATACTAGACTGGATCTTGACAAATAGCCCCCAACAAAAGTATTCAACAGGAAACCTCCCAGATGACCTTAGTGACCACTCACTAACATACATTATTAGGCACAAAACACATCTAACAACACCTCCCCTTATCCACTTATCTTGCAGCAAAAAACATTTTGACCCCCATCAATTTCAATATGAACTTAGCCTAGTTAACTGGTCACCTCTACAAACCCTCCCAATTGATGACGCTGTTAACCACTTTAATTATACCTTTCTCACTATTCTTGATCACAATGCCCCCATGTGTTCTATACGCATAAAATCTAAGACAGCACAATGGCTTACAAGTAACACTAAACAACTTATCCATAGTAGGAACAAAGCCTGGACTAAATGGCGAACCACTAAAGACTCTTTTGATCACCTTAACTTCAAACAAATAAGAAACAAGACTAAACTAGCTATCATACAAAATAAAAAGAACTTTTACACCCAGTTACAGCGATCCTCCCAACACCAACCACAAAAATTCTGGAAATCTATTAACACACTACTATCCCCCGGCAAAGTTGAAACTCCCAATCCTCTAGGCTCTAGCCCTGACTCTCCCTTACAAACAGCAAATGCATTCAAGAACTTCTTTACTTCTACAATACTTAAACTAGCCAACCAACAAAGCCCTGACCCCGCTCTACTAGGTAACCCAAACTGTACCCCACCACCATTTCAACTTAAACCCATACCCACCTCCTATATTCTATACCTACTTCAAAAACTTAAACCTTCAACCCCCTCAGCCGACAAAATACCAGCTGAATATCTCCAGCTAGGAGCTAAAGCTATTTCCTACCCGATCTCTATACTAATCAACAGAACCATAAAAGAAAGTACAATACCTTCACTCTGGAAAATCTCCCACATCATCCCTCTCTTCAAAGGGGGTGATTCATTTGAGTATTCTAACTACCGCCCCATAGCGCTGCTATCTCCTATTGCAAAAATAATGGAGAAATGCATCCACAAACAGTTACTTAATCACCTCCTAAACAATAATCTCCTCGCAAACTGCCAACATGGATTTCGTCCCTACCATAGCACCACCACAGCCTTATTATCCTTTATTGACTCCATTAATAAAAAACCAAATAATAACCTACTTTCATCAGCATTCTTTGTAGACCTGTCAAAAGCCTTTGACATGGTGAATCACCAACTACTCTTACATCGCTTAAAATCACTTTCTCTTGACAGCATTGCCTTAAACTGGTTTACCTCCTATCTTCAAAATCGGAAACAAGCAGTGTTATGGAATACAAATCTTTCCGAACGTCTGCCCACCACTTTAGGAGTCCCTCAGGGCTCCATCTTAGGTCCTCTTTTATTTTCCATCTTTATTAACGACCTACATCTTGTCACCCCTCTAACTACTTGTATTCAATACGCTGATGATACCACCATCATTTGCTCTGCCACCAACCAAACTGACCTACTCTCTCTCACCCAAAAAACTTTCACCACCATAGAGCAATGGTTCTCTAATCACTGTCTCCTCCTAAACCCTAAGAAAACTAAACTTCTCCTCTTCTTACCTACACACCAATCCCCCTCTATAAACTTCTCTCTTACCTCTAACAATGGCACCCTTATCTCTCCTGATCAAACAACCAAACTTCTAGGCATAACTATTGACAACCTACTTAAATTTGACTTTCATATTAACTCAATCATAAAAGCAACTAATAGAAAACTATGTTCTATCTACAGAATCAAATCTTTCCTAACTCCTGAAGCAAGAACTACCATAGCTAGAACCCATCTTATCTCTACACTACTATATGCTTCCCCTATATATACTAACCTTTCTAAATATAACATCAATAAGCTTACAGCAGCCTACAATAACATTGCCAGATTTGCCACTGCCTCCCCATATAAAACACATCACTGCCGGAACCTCCGCTACCTAGGATGGCTAGAGCTACCCCACCTAATTCAATACTATCAGCTTACTATAGCCCAGAAAGCCCTTCACCACCCTGAAAATACACCTATGATCTCCACCCTTATAAAACCCTACAACAACCTAAAAAACCTTCACTCATCTAATAAAATACTGATTCAAACTTCTCTATCAAAGAACACCGCAGGTGACTCTATATTTTCCAACTCAGTTGGTAAGATTTGGAATCAACTTCCTCCAGACCTAATAGCCCAAACTTCCATCACACTGTTCAAAACTAAACTAAAACACTTTCTAACCAACCACTGGCTATGCTCATGCAACAACCCAAGCTGATCTTTACAACTCCTCAGATCTCCTGCATTTTTTACACTTTCTCCCAGCTCCACTTTTTTCAGTGTTTTCATTTCTACTAGAAATGCTGTCTCTTATCTATCAACTATACTCTTCTCTACATTCTATTGCTAACCTTTAAACATCTTAATTACTGCTGTTTCATACTACACATTCCAGTACTTAAGTATCAGCTTTATCTCCTATTACCTTTTTGTACTTCCTCATATTGTGGTTTAAATGCCTTGAGTATTTTTGTGCTTGAAATGCCTTATGTATTGTGTATATGCTTTTTGTGCTTGAAATGACTTATGCATTGTGTTTATACTTTTTTACCATGTATTAGATAGCGGAGCTTTTCTCCTCGGGCCTCCACTGAAAATGGACATGTATCCAGTTGGACTAGCCCGGTTAACAAATGTAAAATAAATAAATAAAATAAATGCAAAAGTTTGTCCAATAAAAAGTAAGTTATCAAACAGAAGGGGACTCTGCATCTTATTCTTCTGATAAAGCTCATAAAGAGATTTTCTTGAAACCTTTCCCAATGTTCCAAAACAAAATGCTTGAGAGAAAGAAAAGCACAGGAGTTGACCAGAAGAACTATGAGTACACTGCAATTGAACCAGAGACTGGAATTGGGAGATGGAGATCAACAGGGAGAAAACCATTTATGTCTGATGAAGCCGAAAGGTGAAAGCGCTTACTATTGTCAATAAAACTGGACTGTTTGAATTGTCCGCGTTATTATTTTTTCCGTTTAACTCAATTTTGGATTGCTCTGCTTGATTCCTGTGGATTAATTTTTTATTATTCGCTCTGCGATATTCTGTGACACGATTTTTGGACTTTTCCACAGGATTCTTTACCCTCTGGTGTTGTGCCTGCTTATTTCTACTACTTTTTTTTAAAATACTGGATATTTTTGACTTTATTAAACTTATAAGGGACTCCCCAAAGCATATGTCTTATGTCATGTCATTAATGTTTGGAAAAATATTAAAGAAATGGGAAGAGGAAGGAAAGAGGCAACTGTAAGTAAAACATTTTTGCTCTTAAAAGTATTTTTATAAAATATGACACACACTGTATGATACATAGTAAAGCAGTTGCGTGTTATAGGAATACCAAAGTAAACAAGTGTCTCTTTTTTGCTTCTTTGTTCTTTCTTCTGATTTAGTTTTCAGAAATCTAGGCACTGCAATGTAAAAAGAGAAGAAAGCCAGGACAAAAGTAAGTTTAAGAAAATAGGCTGTAATCTTGGACTGCTGAGGTGAGGGATGGGTTCTAAAAGTATACAGATCATGAGACAGAGGTGAGGGGTTTTAAAGGTATACAGATCATGACACAAGTAAAATTCATATGCTTTTGTTTACTTTTGCATATGGGAATGACTGGATTAAGGCCCTTGGTTTGATCAAACAACAAGTTTTAAGTGAAAGCAAGTAAACAGGAGAATACTGAATGTAATAACAAGTTTTCATCTAGCAAATAAATGTTCACAGTGCAACATGAGAAACTTGTAGCTGTTTAAAGAATTTTTAGTGCCTCACTGCTGTTTTTCTGCTGTTTCCACCTAAATTAGTGTAGCTCATAGCTGTAGTGTAGTCCAGATACAGATTTGCTGCATTTGGGTCTGTTTGTAGTGGCTGTTGTATTCTGAGAACATTTTCCAAGCCATCTTTCGTTGGAAGGGGTCCTTCTGCTTCCTTGTGAGAGAAGTGTGCTGGCTGGAACCTGTCTGGTGAAGAGTGATTGGTCTAGGGCTTGGAATAAGCACCCTCATTGGTTCTTTTGATTTTTTTTTTTGAGTTTTTTAAAAGTTTTTAGCTTCTGGTATTTAAGCGGGTTTCTGCTTGTTTGAGCCGAGCTGAACTGAGGTGGGCTACCCAGCCACAACTCTGAGTTGAGATTCCAGATGACTACAGGCTTCTGAGCTTCCCAAAAATATAAGTTGCCTGTTTATTTGCTTGATTATACTATTTACTGCACTTTTATTGTGTTCTGCTTATGTAATACTGTATTTTAATACTATAAACTAAACTGCACTATTTGTAATGCATTTATTTGCCTTACTGTGCCTGTTAAATCATATTTGTTGCTGTTTTCACTGTTGCAAAGCTTTCTTTGCTATTTATACTGTTTGCAAAGTAATTGTTGCTACATTTCACTGTTTGAAAAGAATCTATTCTGTTTTCCCGCCAAGCAGGGTTTTAAATAATTGATTTGTTTGCTGTTTAAAACATTTTTTTAATGTCTCCTTGGTATTTTTCTGCTGTGTAAAACATGTTTAGTGTATCACTGCTGTGTTTAAAAAGCTTTTTTTAATGTTTCCCTCCTAAATTAGTATAGCTAGTAGCTGTAGTATAGTTCAGATACAAGTTTGCTGCATCTGGGTCTGTTTGTAATGGCTGTTGTATGCTAAGCACATTTTCTACACCATCTTTGATTAGAAGGGGTCCTTCTGCACCCTTGTAAGAGAAGTGTGCTGAATGGAACCTATCTGGTGAAGGGTGGTTGGTCTAGAGCTTAGAGTAAGAACCCTCATTGGTTCATTTGAGTTTAAGTCTTTCTTTTTTTAATTTTTAGCTTTTGGGATTTAAGCCCTGCATTTCAGCTATTGCTCATCGCATAGCTGCTCACTGCCGTGCAATTGTGTACCATAGCCAGACAGATAATTTTGACAATTTTTCCCTTAGATACAGCTGTAGTACATTAGTGTAGTCCTCATCTTTAGACCATCTCTGGTCTAAAAAGTAATGCTAGTGAGCTGTGACCTATTAAGCCAACATGCAAAACCCCATCAGAAATACCCATCTACAGAGCAACTCCTAGATCACTCCTGAAAGCACCCCCTTTGTGATAGCAGTTCTTCAAACCTAGCATTATGAACTGTTGGACTACCCCTGTTTCTCCTGCCAGCCTTGTTGACTTGGGTCTCCTGAGGCAGTGTAGCAACTGCCTCTTGTACACTGGACTACCCTCTACTAATCACTCACTATAGTAAAGAATGCAAGAGCTGTATCTACACTAAGAATCTTGAATCCCTGCTCTCACACTCAAAACAGTAACACTGAAATGGTTGTCAACCCACCACTATTCATACACATAGTATGCTCCCAACACATAAATCAACATATGTGGAGGTTATCTCAAAAAACATATCAAAACACCAGAAACCTCCAAAACAAAAGACTGCTAAAACTAACACAGTTCCCACAGCACCTGCTTCTCACCTACCAAGCACTAAGACAGAACACACAAAAAAACAAAACAAATGTTCTTGTCATTGGACACTCCATAGTGAGACACACTGCTGTCCCACTTACCAGGTTAGATAAGGAGAAGGCCACAGTCAGCCGCCTGTCGAGTGCCAGGATTCGTCAGATCATGCATGCACTCAGGTCTCTCAGCAACACATACCATTATGACTCTGTCATAGCTCATGTTGGAGTGAATGGCCAGAGACGTACGTCACTGAACTATATGAAGAGAGATTTGATTGAGCTCGCCAAGTATGTGTCCCAGGCAGGTATGTCCCTAGCCTTGAGCAGCATATTACCCTCACCTAGAATGATGTCACAGTATAAACAAAATATGATAGATTTCAATAATTGGCTTAACTTTGGTGTCATTCAAAGGGGATCCAGTTTCTGTCAGTTTGGGATGACATGGTCAACAAACCTCGCTGCTTTGCCAGAGATTGTTTGCCCCTGGTACCACTAGACTTTTGGCTGCTGGCAAAGGCTCTTGCCTCCCCCACTGGTCCATTTTTAGGAAAGTTCTCAAAAACAAAATGTGAAATTTGCCAACAATAACAAAATAGTGCTTATGATGCTAAACGCTAGGAGTTTAAACCAAAAACTGCACACCCTGGAATCACTTCTACCACTGGAGGATGTAGACATCTGTGCAGTCAAAGAAACCTGGTTCAAGGCCTCAGACAGTTCCCGTGGCCTTGTAAGGCTACAATGCCTTCCACACTTTTAGACTGCAAAATGAACATGTGAGAACCAAAGAAGGTGTGTGTTACTATCTATATCACAGATAAATTCACCTCCTGCCTAGTTAGACTGGACAACTCCATGGAGTTACTTCAGGTTCAGATTACTGTGGGTAAGACCCCCATTCAAGTCATAGCCAGTTACAAATCCCCCTCCAAGGATCATGATGCACACGAAGCCTATTTGACCAAACTGGAGTCAATCCATGGGGGATTTCAGTTATCCCACTATCAACTGGGAAACCTACTCTAGCCCTAACTCACTAGTGCAAAATTTCTTAGACTTTGTTAAATCAAATGCCCTGAAACAAACTGTTCAAACTCCAAGAAGAAGAACAAACATACTATAGCTGGTCCTCACTAACATAACAAACAAATGCACCACTGCAACTGTCGGACCCTTGGTTAAATCTGACCACAAATCAGTCGCCTTTGAAGTGGCACTACCATCAGAATTCACAAAGGGCGAAGTCAGAGTAAAAAACTTCACCAAAGCAAATTATAACCTACTAGGGGAAGGTATAAAAGCATTCCAAGCCCCACCTCCAGCTGGAAGTGGTAACTATACCAAAGCTTACACTAAAGCCCTCTACAGTCACTTGCACAAGTGTACAGACTTGGCTGTAACAGTGAATCAAAGCCAGAGCCCCAAGTAAAAAAAAAAAAAAAACTTGTTGTCTAAGAAAACTAAGAAGAGGCTCCAACAATGGAAAAGCACCCTCCTCAGCTTCAACAGGCAAATAAGACATGTCAAATACTCTAAGGGTAACTTTGGGAAAAACTTAGCAATCACAGTCAAGGATAATCATAAGGCCTATATATGTAGCCTAAAAGGTAAGACCCAAGAATGTGCCGAACTAGTGATTAACAGTATCACGCACACTGATCCCGCAGAGACAGCAAAGCTGCTAGCAGACAGATTTGGCAAAAATTTCACTCCTTTATCCCCTCCAAACTTATCACAAACCTTGCCCCCAACTCCTCCCTCCATATCCGATAGGCAGGTCATTAAAGTCTTGTCTAGGGCAAAAAAGACAGTCTCTATGGGACCAGACAGCATCCCAGACTGTCTTCTAAACAATCTAAAACATGAACTAGCATCACCATTAAATACTCTATTCAATCACAGCCTAAGCACTGGCTTTGTTCCTGTGTAATGGAGAACAGCAACAATTATTCCCTTCCACAAAGGTGGCTTAACAACAGAACCAGGTAATTACAGACCCACAAGTCTGACAGCCTCATATGTAAAGCCATGGAACGTTTCATCATCATGGACCTCATAAATAAAGACACAGGCGATTTCCAAACCCTGAATCTGACCCAATTCAGCTTTGTCAAGGGCAGATCCTGCCTGTTAAACCTGGTGGATTTCTTCAAAAATGTGCCCAAGGCCACTGACGAGAGCAAATGTGTACATACAGCATACCTAGACTTGGCAAAGGCCTCTGTCACAATCCCACACTCAGGCATTGCTGATAAACTTAGCAAAACTGAATGTAAACCCCTTTGTTGTAAGATGGGTTGCCAACTGGCTCACAAACCAGTCACACACAATCAAAGTGAGTGTCTCCACATCAAACAACAGGCCTGTCACCAGCGGGGTGTCACAAGTGCTGGGCCCCTTACTGTTTGGTGTATACTTCTTAGAAGTTCAGGCCCAAACTAATGGGTTGTGACTGACCAATTCTAGGGATGACTGCAAACTTGGTACAATTACTGAATCCTCAAATTATGTCAGTATATGTCAGGAGGGTATTAAGTAGACCAACGATTGGTATCTTAGTCACAGTCTCAAACTGAATCCAAAGAAATTCATAACCATTCCCTTTAGTAAAAACAATGTCCCTTCACACTACTAAATTAGCAACAAAACCCTGTGTACCTAAGAAGTGGCAAGAGACCTAGGATCACAAGCAGACTGCGACCTTAACTTTGACCACCATGTGTCTACTGTAGTAAGGAAGACTTTCCACATACCACATTAGCAAAGGCATCTCTTCTTGAGCAAAGGGGGTTATAACCCCTAATATAGTCATCACTAATCAGGCACATAAGTGAGTATAACACCCTTTTGGCATGTACCATACAAAGCACCTGCAGCAACTGGAGAGACCTCAGAGGTTTCTAACTAAGAAGATCAAGGGACTCCAGCACATGCCTAACCCAGATCGACTAAAGTCCCTGCCAGTATACTCAGTATCGTACAGACTTCTTACAAGAGACTTTTGCCTGGCTTACACAGCAACCTCTGACCCAAACCTAATAAATTTGCTTTACATCTGAAAATCAAATGAGAATTAGAGCTACCCATTCCAGGGACCTAAATATGGCCTGCAACTTGAATAGGATGTGTTGGAGGGGCACATTTGTCTCCCAGCAACTGCTGCGCCTTTGGAATAGGCTGCCAGTTCACGTGAAGCAAAGCACCTCTATGACACTGTTCCAAAGGAACCCGGATGAGTGGATGGGGCACCATAAATTCTTACCTGAGATAGCACCCACAACTCTCCTGGACATGGGCAGTCATTACTAAATGCAATCCTGGGTACTGACTAGAGTTATCTATGGTATTTCATTGGGATGAAATGGCTAAGCTTGAAATGACCTCCAGGCATACCTACCTCTCAACTGTACAGATTTTTGCAGAATGTCCAGATTTTTGCCTCATATTTTGATTCATTTTTCATACAATTGTGTTTTTCTGGCAAATAAGTGGCAAATTGTTGAAGATTGAAGTTAGAAAATAATGGCAGACATTTGAGTTTCAGACTTCAAACCCTTCAGAAAATTCATGCTAGTGAAAAACCCGTTAGTCTATCAACTTTCTAAGTTTGTAAGAGCAATATTTAAAATTGTCCCTATTTTTGGGCCTTTGTCCCACTTTTATGTATGGCTCTGTCCAGATTTCTTAATCTACGAGGTTGGGAGGTATGCAGCAGAGTCAATAGCCTAATAACCTCCTATGATCCTATGAAGGTGAATGTGTATCTGTCTCTCATGTTTCTATGGCGACAAGCTAATATAAGGGCAATAAAAACAGAATACTTCTTTCTTTCTTTCTTTCAATGTCTAAAAGATAATGTGTTTTGAAAGCGTTCAAGATTTTTCTGGGACAGGAATAAAGATAAGACAAAAAAAACAAAGATGGCACTTAGTGTAAGTAGAAGAACAAGCTTTACCATGTGTCTTAGCATGGATAACCTTAATTATAGGTCAATTGAAGCTTGTGAGTGTAGCTGTCAATATGGGACAATTGTTCCTATTAGGAGGGTTAAACTTCATTATTTGAGGACATACACAGTTTTGTGAGTTTGTATTAAGTTAAAAGGCTACAGGAGTGTTCCGGGGATGTGTCTGTGTTTTTTTTTTTTTGATTGAGGGTTGTCATTAAAAGAAAAAGTCTTATAAGATGTGACAAATTCAAATGGATAAGACAGCAAACAACTGTATAAAAGATCAACCTGCCAAACATTAGTATTTGCATGCAACACAAAAGCTGAAAGTAGATATTTAAAAAAAAAAGCTGTTATGCATAATAGGTCAGAATAGCAACTTCTTATCTTAATGGCATCACATTCCATATTATCTCTGAATGTGAATGGTTTCTTAGGTATATACAAAAAAGAAAGAGCAATTAACTATATTAAGAAATGCAGAATGTAAATGGCAATGCTACAGGATACATGTTTGGAAAGAGCTCAGCAATTGAATTTGATAAAGAAAAGATTTCAGGATGGTTATGCTGCGGAATATCTGGGACAAAGGAAAAGGGGAGCTAAAGGAGGTCCAATAGTGATAGAAATGGGAAACAAAAAAGGTAATAATGGTAGAGTTATACTAAAAAGGGGCTACTGGCAAAGGAGGAGGATTACGCTGGTATGTATTTATATTCCATCTAAAACTGCTGCAATGGAGAATAAGAAAATTCTGGGAGAAATCAGCTTTTATCAGGGAATGTTATTTATAGATGGGGATTGGAATTTGATTTCCTACAGTAAGGATGAATCTGGGGGCAGGGGGCACAGGAAGAAAGATATAAAAAAAGAGTGTACATTTCTGAAGAAATTTATGAAAATATTTGGTATGGAAAATAGGAATTCAGTAGTAGGAGCTCAAAGAGAACTTGCACATTATTCCCCAACATACAAAAACTGGGCTAGGCTACAGAGAAATTATATTTCACAGGAATGTGTGCATATACAATAACTATTTCAGATAATGTGCCAATAATAACTAAAATAAAAATCCATAGTAATGGAATAAAAATGAGAAATGGGCACTTCCCACTTATCTGTTAAACAGACAGGAATCTAAGGAATGGGTAGAGGAAACTGTTAAAGAGTTATTTGGGAAGACAGCAATTTCTATAGAAAATATAGCTAGGAAGTGAGATAAAATGAAAGTTGAGTATAAAAATAAGGTAGAAAAAATAAAAAGATATGGTTAAGAAGTAAGTAGACATATTTAGAGGTACTAAAAAGAAGTTATGTCCTTACCATAACGTTCCATGTGGAGTGTTCATCGCCTTTGTTCTTACACACGGGTTTGGAGCAGATCCTCGGCTCCGCATCACAAAGCTCTGCATCTCAGAGAAGCTCGAGACCAGCCCATATCCCTCAATCCTCCCTGCCATTACTCAGATCTAGTTTGCAAACAAACCACACCAAAAATCCAACACCTCAGGTGCAAGAACTACACACTCTCTCAGGCATTCAGAGACACTCTCTCACCATAGCAATAACTAAGGGTAGAAGCATATACCCCATGATACACAGGACCATACACCCCGGAAGGGGTTAAGACAAGTCGATCAGAATCTAATCCTACCCGTTCTTCCAAAACACGTGGGGAGGGGAAGGGAGGGAATGTAAGAACAAAGGCGAGATGAACACTCCACATGGAACGTTATGGTAAGGACATAACTTCTTTATGTGAGAGTGTTCAATCTCGCCGTTTGTTCTTACACACGGGTAGCATCCCTAGCTCCGTCACCCCGAGTGACTTATGGAAGAACGTTCCTAAGCACAGTGGAACCAAAAGATGTCCTGTCTTTGGAGACTTTGTCCACTCTATAATGAGTGATGAAAGTATGTGGCTTAGACCACGTGGCTGCTGCACAAATCGTGTCCAAAGGCAAGCGAGCTGCATGAGCCAAAGAAGTGGAGATGGATCTGGTAGAATGGGCCTTAGGTTTGGTGGGTAAGGACTGATTTGACTTAGAGTATACAAAGGCTATACAATTAGCAAGCCATTTAGATAATGTACATTTAGTAATTGTCATGCCTTTTTTATTGTCTGCAAACGCGACAAAGAGCTGATCTGTCTTCCTGTAAGCTTTAGTCCTATCCAAATAAAATCTGAACTGTCTGTGAACATCTAACTTTTGCAGCATATACTCCAACTTGTTAGTATGGTTCTTGAAGAAGGTAGGGAGTTCTATGGATTGGTTAATATTTGTAACTGAACATACCTTTGAAAGGAAAGATGGGTTTGTACGTAAAGAGGCTCTATCTGGATGGAAAATCAAGTAAGGTGGTCTGACTGATAATGCTTGCAGCTCTGACACTCTTCGAGCTGAAGTAACAGCAATGATGAACAGTGTCTTCCACAATAAGAACTTTAGGAGGCAGGATGAAGCAGGTTCAAAGGGTGGCAACATGAGTTGTGACAGTAACAAATTTAAGCTCCATGGAAAGAAAGGTTCTCTGATGGGCGGTCGAAGATGGAAGGTTCCTTTCATAAAGGCCTTACAAAGTCTGTGAGACATAATGGGAGAACCGTCCTCACCAATATGGAAGTTCGATATGGCCGCCAACTGTATTCTTAGTGTGGAAGTAGAAGCTCCTTCGTGAAAGAGGATAGATAAGAATTCCAATACTTTATGTAGAGGAGCTACCAGGGGGTCTAAGTGTTGGCTAAACGCCCAGTACACAAAGCGTTTCCACTTACTCTTGTAGAGTTTTGTAGTGGAAGCTTTATGAGAAGCAACCAGAATGTGTTGAACTGCCAGGGAAAGTAGATCAGACCTGGCTAGGCAGGGAAGCGGAGCAGCCAAGCTGCTAGTTTGAGGGACTGAAGAGACGGGTGAGGAACTCCCGATGAATGAGTCAGTAGATCTGGTACTGGGTCCAGAATCCACGGTTCCTCTGTTTGATGGGCTCGAAGAAAGGGGAACCATATCTGCCGAGGCCAGAATGGGGCTATGAGTATTATTGTCCTTTCCAGGTTCCTGGCTTTCTGTAGAAATCCGGGAATCAAGGGAGTAGGTGGAAATGCATATAGGAGACCCGGGGGGGGGGGGCCAATCGTGTATCAGTGCGTTCCTGGGGACATCCCCCGGAGGGGGCAGAAGGGCAAAGTAGCTTCTGCATTTTGCATTCAACGGGGAAGCAAATAGATCTCAGCAAGGCTGGCCCCATTTGCGGAAGATCTTTTCCGCCGTCTGTGGATTGAGAGACCACTCGTGAGTTAACAGGATGGCTCTGCTCAACCTGTCCGCAATGACGCTGGATGACCCTGGGATGTGCGTTGCTATCAGAAAGCGACCCGTTGACTCTGCCCATTGCCAAATTCTCATGGCCTCTCTGCATAACGGGTAAGACCTGGTTCCCCCTTGCTTGTTTATGTACCAGACCACAGACATGTTGTCCGTCTGAACTGCTACTGTTCCTAGAGGTAAGAGGGCTTGGAATTGTTGCAACGCCAGGAACACCGCCCTCAGCTCCAGGACATTTGTGTGTGGTGTGTACTCCATGTTGGACCATTCCCCTTGGACTGTTCTTCCCTGAAATAGGCACCCCCACCCTGTCAGGGAAGTGTCTGTGTTTATTGTGGCCGTTGGACTGGGTAGAACAAACGGACGACCCATAGTGAGGTCCTGATTGTACACCCACCATGAGAGGTCCCGTCTGCAAGAGTCTGTTATCAGAATCTTGTGCGCTAGGGGTAAGTGCTGGAATGACCACTGCGCGAAAAGCAACCATTGTAGGATCCTCATGTGTAATCTTCCCATAGGAACTGCAATTAGTGACGCTGCCATTAGTCCCAAAACTTTCAACACCAGTTTGGCCAGGGCTTTCTTGCTCTCTAGTAGAAGAAGAACCTGCTGTATGAGGGTTGACGCCTTTATTGGAGGGAGCTTTAGCAGTGTTAATCGTGTATCTAGGTCTGCTCTGATGAATGAAATACGCTGTGAGGGTGATAAGCAAGACTTTTCGAAGTTTATCGAAATCCCTAGGTGGGAACAAAGGTCGACTGTGTAGTCTCTGACTTGTAAGAGGCGACGCTCGGTGGTGTCGGTGAGGAGCCAGTCGTCCAGATAGGGAAACACCTGGAATCCTTGTCATCTCAAGTGAGACGCAACTACTGCCATGCATTTGGTGAATACCCTGAGGGCTGAGGTGAGTCCAAAGGGCAGAGCTCGAAACTGAAAGTGACTGGCTCCCAGCCGGAAGTGCAGGTGATCTCTGGACGGTCTGGCCATTTTGATGTGGTAGTACACGTCTTTGAGATCTATAGAGCACATCCAATCGTCCTTCTGTAAGAATGGAAGGATCGATTGAAGCGTGACCATCCGGAACTTTTCCTTCTTCACGAAGGTGTTGAGATTGCTGACATCTAAGATCGGTCTCCAGTCCCCTGTCTTTTTTGGAACTAAAAAGAACCTTGAGTAAGTTCTGGATCCTCTTTGGTCCGCCGGGACTGGTTGGATGACTCTGTTTTTGAGCAGATTTGAAATTTCTACAGCTGCTGGGCTTCGCAGATGGGGTGGCACATCTGGAAACCTTCTTTGTAGAGGTGGAGTTGATGTGACGGGGATTTTGTATCCTCTGGTTATAATGCTATCCAAAGTAATATTTAGCCAGGCTAGTGGGTATAAAACCAAGCGACCCCCGACGGCATCCAGAGCAGGACAGCCGGGCCTCCCTTCAGGAGTGCTGGAAAGGCTTCCCAGGGACGGTATCCCTGTCGCCTTGGTTATGCGGACCCCCTCTGCCGCCAGGGTGGCGTCTTCCATTTCTACCCCTCTCTGCCTCTGGAGGGGCTATCACTCTGTGTGGCTTGGAAAGATCCCTGATTCTTACGGAACCACATTTTTCCGCCTCGTTGCCCTTTGGGGTATGGTCTAGTTGGAGTGGAAAAACAGACTCCGACAGCAGACAGGGTCTTTCCCTCTTGCTCACACCGAGTCTGAGTCTCCTTAACCTTGGGCCTGAAGAGTGTGGCACCATCAAAAGGGGCATTGGCAAAGGAAGACTTGAAGGCTTCCGCAAAGGAGCACATCCGCATCCAGGATGGTCTTCGAAGAGCAATCGCTGAAGCTGCAGCTCTACTCGATCCTTCGGCCGCATACGAGATGAGCCTCATGGATGAGTTTACTATGGAGGTAAGGGTGTTAAGTTGTGCTGTTACCTTATCTGAAACAGCAGCATCTGTGTTACCCTGGAGGGTATCTGTCAGCTCCTTGATGAGATCCCTCTGCAGACATGTGAAATGAGTCAAATAGTTTAGCGAACGCATGGAAAAAGTCGCTGAACTAAAAACGCGCTTCCTGTATCTGTCCATAGTCCTAGAGTCCTTATTAGGAGGATGAACAGATGAGGAAGACTCAGACATCTCCTTTTTCGTGGCTGCCGCCACCATCATAGCGTCGACCGGAACTCCCTTGGTGAGGTAAGCCTTATCCTGGGGGGCGGTGATAAACTTGTTTGGCTTTCTAGGGGCTGGTTCCACTGTGTCAGGTGCCTCCCACGCCCTTCGAGCAATCAATTCCATTAATTCATCGAAGGGCGGAGTCACCCAGGAGGTAGAATGTTGAGCCCCAAAAGCCTTCAGCAGCACCGACTCGTCCTCAGTGGGGGCTAGGGATTGCCAATCACCCCTCTGTTTCAAGATCTCCAGGATGTCTGCAAATGACACATCCTCAGAGGGTGATTTTGGGGACCCCTCTGCCTCATCCAAGTCGGTGTCAGACGTTAGAGATTCCTGTGGGGAATCTATGTGCCTCCTCTTGCACAACCGTTTCCTCGGGACCTCATCAGAGGGGGCTTCTGGTGAGGCCTCCAAGGAACAGGGGGAACCCTCTGGGGGTGGCTGAGGCAATGGGGCTCTATGCTTTGGATGGGTCGTGGGGGCAGAAACAGAAAGCGGCCCTTTTGGGGAAGGAGAAGACGCCTCTGATGAAGTGGTTGTCTGTGCAGACAATACTTTCCTCATAAGGTCAAAAGCCCCTGAACCCTGAGCTGAGGACTCCCCCGGTTCCGAAGAACACAGGAGTATCCCAGACCCAGGGGCCGTGGGCTCCGACCCCGTGGACAGAGCCAAGCCAGTCTGCGCCGAGGCCCCGAGAGGGAGAATTGGCACCGACAGGTCGGTACGACTCTCGGTCCCGGAACCGAGGAGAGACCGTCGGCTCCGCGACTCCCCTACCGGTTCCAAAGGAGTCGAAGTCAATGGTGTCGATCGTGCAATGGACGGTTTCAGCACCGAGGGCTCCACTATCATCAGGTAATCTTCTCCCGGCCCCGAGATCTGGATGGGTCTCGAAGGAGGACCCGTTGGAGATATGGGGAGGCCTTCTAGTTTCGACACCAACTGGGAGGAAACTGCAATCAACTTGGAAAGGGCCGTGTTTTCCATGAGTTTCTGCACGACACGATCCACATCTGTCTCAGATAACGGTCTGGAAGAACGGGTCGAAGGAGCCGAAGATGGCACCGACCGAAGAATGGACGGTGGCGGCAGCTCCGACACCGGTTCCAAGATCTGGGGCTAAGTGAAAGATAAATGTTCAATGCTCGGCCCCGAGGTCTGTGGAACCGGCGAACGAACCTTAGAAGATGAACTCTGAGCCGATGACATGGGCTCCGACATCTTAGACCCCTTCGAGAATTTAGAAGCCTGATCCAACTTGTCCAAAGCCTCTTGAAAGGCAGGCTTAAGCAATCCTCTGTCTATAAGCTTCTTGCGTCTATCTGTCATGACCCTCCCGCTAAAGGAATGACATATAGAACAATCCTCTTGAAGGTGGAGAGGGCCAAGACAGTAAACGCAGGATGCGTGATTGTCAGTGATGGACATTTTCTGCCCACACTGACATCTCTTAAACCGGATTTTGCTTTTTCCGACATGACTAAAAGTAAAAACACTTCACTGGGTAGATACAAGAAAAAAAAACTACTAATTCCTATATATATATATATATATATATATATATATATATATATGTATGTATAGAAAATACCTATATAAGTATAACAAAAACACTTCACAAACCACACCGAGAGAAAAAAGGGTAGGCCACAAAAAGGTGCCTGAAGAATAAAATGAGGAATAATGTGATAATAACCACACACACACTTCTATATTATACTAAGTATTAGAAACTTATTTATGCAAAAAAAGTAAGCAGCTTATCTGAAAGAAGTAACAAATTATCAAATTTTTCTCTGGTCCGAGCTCTTCTCGATCCGATCTGTTGCAGCGGCAAACTAGATCTGGGTAATGGCAGGGAGGATTGTGGGATATGGGCTGGTCTCGAGCTTCTCTGAGATGCAGAGCTTTGCGATGCGGCCGACTCAGAGCAGAAGATCGGCTCCGAACCTGTATGTAAGAACAAATGGCGAGATTGAACACTCTCACATCAAATGTTAAGTTATTGCAGAATAAAAGGAATCTCAAAAAGCAAGAAGAGGTGCTAATGCAGAGTGTTAAAGAGAAAATAAGCAACTACTTGGATAATATGTATGAGTTTGTTGCCAAGCTTAGGAGCCTGTAACAAGGAAAACAACCAGAGATCTTGCAGATGTATTATAATTATTCCAGAAATTTTATGAAAATCTGAATAAAGCTGAGAAATGTTAAAATCAAGAAAAAGTACAAATAAATATTTTTAAGGAAGAATTAAATATGTCAAGGTTAGAGACAGATGAGGCTCAATTATTAACAGGATAGGAGGAGGCAGGATAAAATGGTGATGTATAACCAATCTACAGGAAAGTCGCCAGGTACAGATGGTATTCTTGTGGAAATTTGGAAACTAGGAGGGAAAAAGTGATAGATCTAGAAGGTTTTGTTTAACTGTATTTTAAAAGGAGGAGAAGCACCACCATTCTGGGAGAAAGCTGTGGTGGCTGTAATACCTAAAAATGGTAAAAATGTATTCGATCCAGCTTCATACAAGCCCATTTTGATTCTAAACCACAATTACAAAGTGTTTATGTCTATAATGGCTAAAGGAATGGCAAAAGTGTTCCCAAAATTGACAGATGTGGATCAATGTTGTTTTGGGGAGGGGAGGCAAACATTTGACAACTTTAATAGAACAATGATAAAAAGGGAAGCAGAATGTAAGAAAATACCACTGTTGTTTGTGAGTCTTGATGCAGACAAGCCATTTGACACAGTAAGTTGGAATTTTATGAGTAGGGCAATAGAAGCATTTGCATTACCTGACACAATAATAATTAGGAGGAGGAAAATGAAAGTGGGGGGATGCTCTCTGTTAAGTTCTGTTTCAACACTGGAACTAGGCATGGGTGTCCTCTTTTCCCTTTGTTACATTTAGAACCACTGGCAAAGAAAATAAGGGACACAGAAATTCAAGGACATAATTGGTATGGTAATCAACATATTTGCAGATGATATTTTTTGTACCTAATAAAACCAGAAAAATAACATTTCATTGTTGTGGAACATTCACAGGCAGTTTCAAGTCTTTTCAGGATCCAACATTAATGAAAATAAAACAACAACAATAGCTGTAAACTATGTACCCACACACACATTGGTTGAGTAAAATCCATATTTATGGGGACATGATAAAATGAAGTACTTGGAGGAGTATGGGTTAAAAAAGATTCTGTTATCGCAGCTAATGATATGTGGGAAGAAGCTAAACAAAAGATAATACAAAAACTGAGAAACTGGAAGCTATGTTTTATGGATATGGATAGCAAGATACAAACAGTGAGAATATTTTTAGTC
This sequence comes from Protopterus annectens, assembly GCF_019279795.1. NCBI lineage: Eukaryota > Metazoa > Chordata > Ceratodontiformes > Protopteridae > Protopterus > Protopterus annectens. The sequence continues at coordinate 1,639,268,833 of NC_056735.1, read as the reverse complement.
CCTTTAGTTTGAATCACAGGTCAGGCATATTTTTATCATCCACAAAAGATGTGGATAGCAATTAATGAAGAGATGAAGGATTTTACCTGGGACAGGAAGAGGGCAAGAGTCAAGAGTGATAAGTAGAGCCTTCCAACAGAACAAGGTGGTTTGAGATTGCCTGATTTGAAGGGATATTACAGAAATAAACAGTTAAGGCTTCTATACATAGCACAAACAGAAAGCTATAATTCAAAGTGGAAAAGGTTGATGATGAAATATGGGGGGAGCTCAAGAAATAGAGAGAGACTGGGATTTTGGATACATATCCTTAAGGAGAATAACAACAGCCATAGAGATTACTATATTTATAAAGTAAAGAAAGTACTCTAAGATCTACGCCAAAACTAGAATGGAGAAAGGAGTCTGATGATATGGATGACTGCAATTAGGGGTACAGAAAACAGGCAAAAGGGGGGCTGGAATTTACTGGAGAAAAATGGCAAAGCAACCAAGGTATTGGGAGCAAATAATTAGCAAGAGACAGAGATAGACAGATTGACTAAATAGAAGGAGAAGAAGTCAAGAATACATTTGGACTACCTTCCCTATCAAGGGTTTAAACCAGAGTATGGGAAAAGAGAAAGGGATAAGGGGATCTTACGAGAAAGACCGATAGTGGTAGAATTTTTATTTGAATCTAGAACAGAAGCTGCTGTTAAACAGGAAAAATTGGTATGGCATTTAAAATATTGCATAATAACTACATGAATCAATTAGAGGAGATAAGAACGGATTGGTAGGAGAGACTGGATAAGCAATTCACAAAGAAGCAATGGGCGGTATATGCATGGCTCTCAAATATGCAACAGAGTTAGAAGATTTAGGATTGTTGCTTGGAAGTATTTACATGGTATACCCCAAGCAGACTCCAAAGAAATTTTCCTCAGATAGATTGCAAATGTTGGACGTGTGATGAGGAAGAAACAGGTAACTGGGAACATATTTTAGGGAGTATAATTTCCTGCAGACCCCTCTCTGAGAAATGCTGGGTGAGTAAATTGATGTTATGTAGGAAATTATTTTTGAGCTGTAATACATGATCTGAACTGCCTAGGCATAGTAAGGCTTTGCTGAATTTAATTCTGGTTGCTGCCAAAAAAGCAATGACTAGAAAATGGAAATCAAAGTCTAAACCAACTGTATTTGAAGTAGTGAATATGGTGACAGACATAAAAAAAACTGGAAGAGGGATCTTCAGAAAAAGGTAGGAGCAAAGTACATAAAAGATGGGAACTCTGGGAACAGTGTAGGCATAATAATATTTTGGAGGAGGAATGACGTTTGAGGGAAGGAAGGAGTTGAATGAGCTATGTAATGTTCAATTACCAATGACTATATAGAAGATTACATGTGATGTATAATGTTTGCAATTGAAAACATGTCAATATAGTTTGTTTTAAATTATACGAATGTATAATCGCTTATGTCATAAGTGATAATTCAATAAAGATGTTGTTTTAAAAACAAATATATGACGTGCTGACTTGTCTAAACATAGGCTAAACTCTTGGCTAAGCTTATAAGGGTCTCAGGGCTAATAGCCTAGTAACCTCCTATGATCCTATGTATAATCCTATAGAAGTGTTGTTTAATGTTGGCTCAAAGCTTGTCTCCATGTAATGACTTTGTTTTAGCCACACTAAATGGAAGGCTTCAGTTCTAAGGGTAGTTTTAGAGATAAAATTTACTTCTGGGCATTTGTGTTTATACAGGGTACTGCTAACATCTTGATGCAAACACAGTTAAAAAGACTGCTTGCATGTGTAATGCTACAACAAAACAACTTAAACAAGTTACCTTGACAAAACAATTTCAAGTATTAGGGACCTTCAGAATGATGTAATGGCGAAACCAGCAAATAAGGCAAAAAAAAAAAAAAAAAAAAACAGTAGCTCTCTAAATAGTTAACTAAAGTGCAAAACAAAATAAATCTCTTACCTACCAAAGATGGAGAAGGATTTCCTCAGGACTATTTCAGACTATGGCAAGGTTGCCAAGCAGATGGGAAATGAGCAGGAGACTATTTGTAGTAAGGAAGGTTTACTCACCTGCAGTACTGGTTTTCTGGGTGAGCACTTAGTATTATGAATACATGGAAAATAATGGGTGGGAAAATACTTACATAAGGCAGATTACCATAAGAGGTTGAAACCAGAGACATAACCTTTTAAATCCATAAGAAGAGAAGGGTGGGAGGGTTAGGAAAAAAATTAAAACTAGAGTTCTAGTCCTTTGGTTAGAATTTCAGAAACTTTTAGCTTAATGTCTCAGTGGTGGTGCTGGGGCACACCCAAAGAGCAGGGGAAACCATCAGCAAGGTAAACAGAAAGGCACTAGAATCCAACTTTAAGCAAATACATACAGCCATAAAAAGTACTGAAGCACAAATCCTGGAGCAGAATTCACAATACTGCCACTACTGAAATCCTACCACAGACTAGGGCACAACAGTATGCAGAAATGTACCAGTAATGCTGTTTATGGCAAACAATTATGTTGTAATAAATGTCTAGATGAGGTTCAAATCTGGCAGCAGATCATTGCCCGCCACAACTGTCAATGAAGCCACAGACTTGATTAAAAATGCAAAAAGCTACCTTTTACATGTAATTCTACTTATGGAAATAAAAGTATAGTATAATGTATAAACAATGCTAAATTCTTGCAGTAATACACAATCTTCCTGCATATGAAAATGAAGTTGCAAGACTACAGTTCCATAACAAATTAAAAAAATGCAAACAGATAACTTTTTGACTAAAATACAGGCAAAAAAAGCAGAGAAGTACAAAAAAAGTGGAGTTTAAATCAACTAGAAGTCATCCAATTAAAATAAAGTTATCCAATTAATGATGTCATCCTGGAGAATATTCAAAAGTAGTAAAATATTGTACAGTTGTACATTAGAATGCAAAAAGAAATATAGGTGAATGTGAACAGCATAACACCAATAACTAATATCACTTCTTTACATGATCTTCCACAGTAGCGATATATGCGTGCTGTAAATTTGTCTTTGGACACTCCTCCCAGCCCCATCAAATTTTTCACTAAACTGAGTATAGTGAGATCATTTGGGAAGGACTACCCCCTTGTTTCTTTGATTTTGGACACTCCTACCAGTCCCATCTCATCAGCTCTGTCTACTGTGTACAGGGAAAGCATTTGGGAAGGCCAACCCCCTTAGTTTTTTAATCTTGAATTATCTTCTATTTCCTCCCTCTCCAACTAACAACAAAAAAGTTTTTTTTACAATTTATTCAGCTGCTCTTACTGTAACTGTGTTCTACCTACTTTATTACCTCATTTTGATTTGCTGTGTGCTCTTAAATGTTCAAGTGTTCTTATTCTGCTGCATTTACTACAGCTTGTTAGTAGCTTGATTAAATGTATCTACTATTCTAAGCATCTTAGTTTTGGTTTTTAGCACTTGTGCTTCAGGCCAGTTATTTTACATTCAAGTTTTTGTGGTCTATACTGTTGTGGACAAACCCTTATCAAAACCCTTTCTCCACAAGTCCGCCAGGTATTCAGAACACTATGTTTGGACAATGACCAACACTTTCACCTACCGGCCTGGATGACATTAGTGTACTGAGACCGTGTAGCAACTGCCTCAAGTTCACAGACAGCCCTCTTCTCCTAGCACGTAATTTTTCTTGTGAGAAATGCATCTACATCAGTAACCTGGAATCTATGCTCTCTCACTCCACAGTCAGTACTCCTGACAAAAAGGAGATTGCCATCACAAACATCACATCACATAGCCAAGCACAACACACACCCACCTATGCAGAGATCCTCAATAAAAACTTATCTAAACAACAGAGACCTCCAAAACTCACTCACAAACATTCCACAGACAACACCAAACAACACACCAGTGTCTCACAAGCACAGCCCATAAGGCTTAACAACCCAAAGCAGCCCATAAGATATAACAATTAAAGAAACATACTAGTCACTGGCAACTCATTTGTGAAACACACCGATTCCCCCTCACCAGACTTGACATGGAGAAGGTCCACAGTCAGCTGTCTGTGAGGTGCCACAATCTGCCACATTATGCTCACACTTAAGTCTCTCACAACAAGTACAAGTGACTCTGTCATTGCCCATGTTGGCGTGAATAACTTCAGACATACTCCCGGGACTATATGAACAGCGACATGATTAAGGTCTTAAAGTATGTGTCCCAGGCAGGTATGACCCTAGCCCTAAGCAGCCTCCTACCTTCACCAAGAATGACACCACAATACCAACAAAAATAATTGACTTCAACAACTGGCTTAGTTTATTGTCTTTCCAAGGGGATCCAGTATCTGTCTGCCTGGGATGACATGGTTGACAGGCCTTGATGCTTTGCCAGAGATGTCCTCTGCCTGTCATCCCTGGGATTCCGTATCCTGGACAAGGCTCTTGCCTCCCCCATTGTGCCTTTTTTAGGCTATGCCTCAAAGACAAATCTTCCAGCATAAATGAACTGGCAAGAAGAAAACTGAAGGGAATGCTGCTTCATGTTAGGAGCCCTAACCTGAAAATACACTCAGTGGAGACTCTCCTCACACTAGAAGATGTCGATATCTGTGCAGTTATGGAAACTAGGTTCAGGGCTGCAGAGAGCACCCCTACCTTACCAGGCTATATCCAACTCCTCACAATCTGACCCCAAAATGAAGTCGGGAAGACTAAGGGTGATGGAGTCTCTATCTTCATTAAGGACAGACACACCTCCAGAATGGTTTGCCAATATGATGCACTGGAATTACTCCAGGTGCAACTGACAGTTGGCAGGACACCCATCCAAGTTACAGACAGCTACATACCCCCCCCCCCCCATGACTCACGACACCCACTCCTCCTACCTGGACCTACTAGATTCCATCAAGGTACCCCCTAATACACTGATCCTTGGTGACTTTAACCCAGCATAGACTGGGTGAACTATTCCTGCACTAATACACTCACCCAACGATTCTTTGGCTTCATCACTTCTAATATACTGGACCAACTCGTCTCATCCCTCACAAGGGGAGATAACATTCTGGAACTGGTTCTCACCAACATGGGCGGCTGCTGCACCACTCCCATAGTACGTCCTTCCCTGGTGAAATCAGATCATCGTACTGTCTCATTCAAATATTATATCCCACCCATCCCCCCCCCCGCCATGACCAGGCTAAGAAACTTCTCAAAAGCTGACAACAACATCCTAAGGGAGGGTATCAGTAGCTTCACACCACCCCCTCCCTCAGAGGATGCAGACAACTATGCTGAACAGTACACCAATGCAGTATACAAGCACCTGTACAACTGCATGGACTCAGCCATACCCAACAGAACTAAAACCTGCTCCTCAAGGAAACACAAACCTATCTGGTAGACATCCTCTACCAAAAGGCTTTACAACAAAAGGAAGAAACTGTTGTCCAAGGGTAAAAAGGAACAAATTCCGAATTGGAAAAACTCCCTCCTCAGCCTTAATAAGCAAATTACATCACTAGTGAAAACCTCCAAAGCCAATTATGAATTGAAACTACCTCCAAAAAAAAAGGGAAACCACAAAGCCTTTTTCAGTTACGTCAGGAACCTCCATGGCAAAGCCCAAGTTTGTTCCAAATTAATACTTAACGGTACCATTTACACTGATCCTGCTGACTTAGCCAACCCGCTAGCAGATAGGTTCATCACAAACTTCACCCCCCCATCTCCCCCCAAAGGCCCATTCAAGATCCCTGATACTTGTCCCGCACCTCACATCTTCACAGATCAAGTCTTTAAAGCCCTATCCAAGACAAAGAACACAGCTTCCATGGGACCTGATAGCATCCCAGGCTGTATTCTGCACCATCTCCAGCAAGAACTAGCTCTGAGCACCCTACTCAACCACAGCTTAACTACAGGCTTCATTCCAGCAGAGTGGAGAACTGCCATTGTCATCCCCTTGCACAAAGGTGGTGCCACTACTGACCCTGGAAACTATTGCCCATTAGCTTGACAAATCTGATCTGTAAAGCCATGCAGTATATTACTACAGATCTCATAAACAAGGACATAGGCAATCTCCAAGCACTTGACCCCATCCAGTTCGAATTCATCAACTGACCTGATACGTACCTCCCTGGACTACATGAAAAGAGACATGGAAGAGCTCTCTGATCATGTAGCCCAGGCGGGTATGACCCTGAGCCTGAGTAGCATCCTGCCCTCACCAAGAATGATACTGCAGTATAAAGAAAAAAATTATCAATTTCAACAATTGGCTAAGCTTCTGGTGTCATTCAAAGGTGATCCAGTGTCTCGTCAGCCTGAGGCGACATGCTCGACAAGCCTTGTTGCTTCGCAAGAGGCGGCTTGCACCTGTCACCCCTAGGCTTTCGAATACTGGCCAAGGCTCTTACTGCCCCCATAGTGCCTTTTTTAGGAAAGGCTCAAAAGTCAAACCCACCTCCGTAAACAGCACAAATAAAAACATGAGGGTTATGCTACTCAATGCCAGGAGTTTAAATCTCAAAATTCAAGCACTTGAAGCACTCCTCGGTTTGGAGAACGTCGATATCTGTGCAGTAACTGAAACCTGGTTCAAGGCTCCACAGAGCACCCCAGCACTACTGGGCTACAACTCGTACCACACATTTCGGCCACAGAACATGGACCGAAACACAAAAGGAGGGGGTGTACCCATATTCATCAAGGATACCTACACCTCCAGGTTAGTGGGGCAGCATGATACCTCTGAGATCATACATGTGCAACTAACATCAGGCAAATCTGCAATGCAAATTGTGGCCTGCTACAGATCACCCTCCATGACCCAGGACCACCACTCCGCCTTTCTGGAGACACTGGAAAACATGAAGGTCCTACCGAACACCCTGATATTGGGTGATTTCAATTACCCTACTGTTAACTGGGAAAACTATTCAATTACAAACTCCCAGGTCCAGTACTTCCTGGAATTTATCAACTCAAATGCCCTGGATCAGCCGGTAAACTCTCCTACCAGATGTGAAAACATACTGGACCTGGTCATCAGCAACATGGGCTGGTGCTCTGTGTTCCGTACCGGAGGTCAACCCATCACTGGTTTGATCAGACCATAAACTAATCACTCTGGATGTCCACACCACACCACCACCCCCAACCAAGGAAACCACAGTGAAAAACTTTTCTATAGCAAACTTCACCTTACGTAAGACAGAGGTGGTAAGTTTCACAGCCCCCACGCTAAAGGATAACAGTGTCCAAGATGCAGGAACCTTTACAATTGCACTCTATGAGCAGCTACAAGGATGCATGGATCGTGCCATCCCTAGCAAAACCAAGACTCACTCCCCTAAGAGAAGGAAACCAGTCTGGTGGACCCCTGCCATAAACAGGCTATACAGTAGGAGGAGGAAACTAGTTCAGAAAAAAAGCAAATCCCAAGAAGGAAAGACACCCCTGACCAGTATCAGTAAGGAACTAAGGTCCCTCATAAAATCATCCAAGGCTAACTTTGAAAGAAAAATAGCCAAGGATTCGAAAGATAACCACAAAGCCTTCTTTAGCTATGCCAAGAATCTAAGTGGCAACTCGCAGATATGCTCTGAGCTAGTGCACAATAGTACAAAATATACTGAAACTACTGATATTGCCAACATCCTGGCAGATAGATTCAGTGTAAACTTCAGCCCCCTCTCACCCCCAAAAGGGCCCACAACAATACCGGAAAAATGTAGTGTCCCAGAAATCGCAGACGCACAGGTGAAAACAGCTCATTCAAAAAGCCAAAAGCACAGCGTCAATGGGGCCATATGGTATCCCAGGCTGCGTCTTGCATGAACTACAGAACAAACTAACCCCCCACCTAAACACATTGTTCAACCTCAGCCTCTCCACAGGCTACATGCCCATAGAATGGTGCACAGCAACAGTTATTCCACTCCACAAAGGTGGGGCCACAACTGACCCTGGTAACTATTGCCCGATAAGCCTGACTAGCCTGGTCTGCAAGACTATGGAGCGCATCATCATGAAACTCATTAACAAAGACATTGGGAACCTCCAAACGCTTGACCCGACCCAGTTCGGATTTGTTAAGGGCAGATCATGCCTACTGAACCTGGTTGAGTTCTTCGAGACAGTCACCAAGGCCATAGATGAGGGGAAGGTGGCTCACACAGCCCACCTTGACCTCGCCAAGGCTTTTGACACCATTCCCCACTTGGGAATTACAGCCTGAACATAAACCCCTACGTCACGAGTTGGGTTGCCAACTGGCTTACAGACAGAACTCACACAGTAAGAATCAGTCGCAAGTGGTGTCCCACAAGGCTCGGTCCTGGTCACTGCTCAGCATATACTTTTCAGAAGTACAGGCAAACACAAGAAGACTATGGCTAACCAAGTTCACCGATGACTGCAAACTGGGAGCCATAATTGACTCTCCGGCTGACACGGACATTCTCCAAAAGGGCCTTACTGAGACGGACACCTGGTGTCAAAGTCATGGTCTCCAGCTAAATGCCAAAAAATGTCTAGTCATCCCATTTGGGAAAAACAAAACACCCATGAATTACCACATAGGTGTCAGCCCCCTTAATACAGAAGAGGTAATAAGAGATCTAGGGACCCAGGTAGATCGTAATCTCTCCTTTGACAATCATATCGCCAAAGTAGTTAGGAAATCCTTCTATGTAGCCCATCTAATTACTAAAGGGTTCGCATCTAGAAATAAAAAGGTTATAGTGCCCCGCTACTCGTCACTTATCAGACCCATCATAGAGTACAATGCCCCTTTTGGAATGTACCTCACAAGACACTTCCAACAGCTGGAAAGATCACAAAAGTACCTCACCAAGAGGATTACTGGCCTCAAACATATGTTCTATGCAGCCCGACTGGAAAAACTCTGGCTGTACTCAGTGGTATATCGCTTACTCACAGGTGATCTCTACCTGACTTACAAAGCCATTACCAACTCAGAATTGATGGACATGCCCCACCTAAAGAAATCCAACTCACTGCGAGCCACTCGCTCTAGTGAGCTAAACCTCGCCACAACAATAAATAGAACATGCTGGAAGGATAGATTCATGTCACAGAGACTCCCCATGCTTTGGAACAAAATTCCTAACTACATTAGGCAGAGCCTCTCACTAACACTCTAAGAAAAACCTTGACGAGTGGATGGGTAACAGAAAATAAACCCCTGGGATCACTTCACTGGCTCTTCTTGACAGGCTCAGTTAATTAATCAATGGGGTGGCGAAAGCTGACACACCCTGGCTAGGCTTATAAATGCCCTCGGGCAGATAGCCTAGTACCTACCTATGAACATATGAACCAATGAAAGGCAGATCTTGCCTGTGGAACCTGGTTGACTTCTTTGAGACTGTCACCAAGACCCTAGATGAGGGAAAAGTCATTACATACAGCTTACCTTGACTGGCAAAGGCCTTTGACACAATCCCCCACTCAGGTAACATCAAAAAGCTAACACAACTTGGCGTAAATCCCTATCTCATCAGGTGGGTGGCCAACTGGCTCACCGATAGGACCCACAAGGTCAAAACAGGTGTCTCCACCTCCAACAGCAGACCTGTCACTAGTGGTGCTCCCCAGAGATCTGTCCTGGGACCCCTACTGTTTAGCATCTACTTCTCAGAGGTCCAGGCAAAGACAAAATGCCTGTGGCTGACCAAGTCTGCGGATGACTGTAAGTTAGGTGCTGTCACTGACTCCTCAAATGATGTTAACATACGGCAAGAGGGTCTCATAACAACAAATGACTGGTGCCAAAGGCATGGCCTTAAATTAAATGCAAAAAAAAATGTATTATCACACCATTTGGCAAAAACACGGCCCCTACTGATTACCACATCAACGGCAACCCCTTAAGCACACAACCTATGGTGAGTGACCTGGGTTCTCAGGTTGACAGCAATCTTACATTCGACCATCATGTAGCGGCAGTGGTCAGAAAAGTATTTTACTTGGTTTATCTCATAAGTAAAAGGGATTGCATACAGAAAAAAGGAGATTACCACCTCTCTCTACTCCGTCTTATGGAACATGCTTTTTATGTAGTCCAGTGGGCATACAAACAGTTTACCCTTGTAGCAAAGGTGGATTCCTCCAACTGCATTCTACCTCCTGTTCTACTCAGCACATTTCACAAAGTTTAGAATTAAAACACTGCTCAAACTGCTTTACTATAAGCAGCAGCTAAACAATCTGGGGCATCAGCACTGATTGTATTGCATTGAGAGATTTTACTAAAATGCCCAACTTAAATCAGTTCAATATCAGATGGCTGCATCAATAAAAGCCCCAGCTTGAAGTGACTCAGGCAGTGGTCAGACCACAAGACAGGTTTTCCCCAAAAGATCCATAGTTTAAGCACAAAGGTGAAAGATCCAGTCCAATGGGTGTTCCTGGACATTGGTGGCACTTTTAACACTATGACTGAAGCCAACAGTCTCTACAATATGAAAAAGTGTCATGAAGAGTTTACTGGCTTCAACACCCCAAACATTAAAGCCATCAACATGAACAATCAGGGATGAATATATACAATGGTGATGAAGTCAGAGAAAGTACAGTTTTGTACCTGCTGTTTTGTCCTTTTTTGTCCTTGGCCTTTGATTGTTGCATCCGGCGGCACCGGGTAACCGGCTACGCCATTCTGACAATACAAAATACTCTCTAGGACAATCTTTTCTTCACTTTGTTTAATCTGAGTTAAGGCGACAGCCAACAACAAAACTCTCAGGCAAGCTCAGGTATCAGGTAAGGTATACAGAGGGTAGAATAATCAGTATACCCACAAAACACCAATTCATACTTTTTTCTGACATCGAAATAAATACTGAGGCAAGAAAAAAAAAAAAAACCAAAATAATCTAGCAGACCACAACAATTTTTGGATTGGTCTGAAACTCCGAGAATGAAAAATCAAATGTGGAAACCTGCACTGCAAAACTGCTTCTGCATCGCGGCATGCGGGCAAAAAGACTGAGGATATGGCGCGCATCAACACTTCAACCTTCCCCTGGCGTACAGGTGGATCTTGACCTTGACGGCCGTCAATATACTCTTTGGTATTGGCCGACTGGGGGACAGCGGACTACCCAAGTGTTAGGACTGCAGCAATGTGGTATGAAGAACATCTCTTGCACAAAAGTTTCACATTCTGCAGGTGTCCAAAATACCAAGGATACCTGTAACAACTGAATGGGACAACACATACTACTGCTCTGTCCAAGCCCAGAACCAGTGAAAGACTTCTTAACAACCTTAAATATCTTTGAAAATCCAATAGAAAACGGTAGGATCAGATGGTCTACAACAGCATCTAAAACCTAAGGTACTCTTATCACCAAGGAACTGACAGCCTAAATCTACACCCAACCACAATGGAGTGGTCTCCAGACCAAATGACAAAAGGTCCTAGAAGCAGCTTGCCACCAAGGCCTGAACAGCCAGCAGCACTGCTCAAGTTCTATCTAGTTTAAATGCTGACCACCCCAATCATGTGGGAGAAACACACTATAAGTTAGCCTAAGGAGCTCTCTGTCCCCAGCAAGTGAAATGATTGCTGCCAAAATCTTTCATGAGTCACAAATACAGAAAAGGAAGAGCCACTCAATCCTAGGTAGGGTCATCTATCACAATCACATCAGGGTCCAAAAAAGGGATTGGACACCAAGACAAAGTTTGCTGAAATGCTGAAAGCCTGTAGAAATTGTGTGGCACTACCACAACAGATACTCCACAGTCCATTTCAGCATATTTGCCCTCAGGTGTGCAAATGTTGCCAAAAAAAAAGTTGGTTCCACCTGACCAAAAACGATGTAGCAGGATCTCAGCTGAGACCTCTTCAATGTCCTCAACCAGGCAGCCAAGCTAACATTTTCCAATGTCAACCAAAGTCAAGAATTACTGGCACTGACAAACCACACCAGCACTAATCAAGGCTATCCTTCAAGAGGAAGTCAGGGAGGATGTTATCCAATTTGTAGCAAATTTTTCAGGACCAAAAGCCATGAGGACAACCAAATAAAGATTTGCCAAAAAGTCCATTGACAGGGTTAGCAACAGCCAGTCAACCTAAGAAGAAATCTACAGATATTCGTGTCTTGCAAGGCTTAGGCCACAATTGCTAACACTTTGGAAGGCCTGGAACACTAAAGCAGCCCTCAAGAGGCAATACTCTGAACTAAGTATGATGCCTCAGAAAATGATGAAGGATAACTCCTTGTCATATCCAGTACCTAAAAACTATTTCACCTGCTAACCTAAGACATCCACCTCATGGAAGCTCAGACTGGAAGCCAGGTTGCTACAAAAAAAAAAAAAAAAAAAGACAAAATAGCATTCTCCTAAAGAGACCTAACTGGTGCAGTGTTAGGTGGGCACAATAAGATGTGCATCATTCCTCCTTGGGCAATAATGAAACTTCCTATTTATGAAAAAGGAAGTAGAGTGGAGGGAGGGAAATGATGTTGCAACAGTGGAGTTAACTTATCCATATGAGGTCATCAAAAGGGTCAGAGAATGCCTGGCTAAAAAGAATATTCCCTCATTAAATTAGAAATTAAAAATCCATTATGACAGTCGATTCCAAAGGGAGGATTATCTCAGCTATGCTTTCCTGCACTGGCATACACTTGATTTTCTATTCCTGGCCACTGTATCTGCACAATTCATATTACAGCAAGATACATGGAAGTTCACTTGAACAGCCACAGAAAGGTCAGAAAAATATCTTTCTCTGACTCCCAGAATGAGAAACATTCTGAAGCTTGCCCAGTGCCAGTTCCACTTGTGAGAACAGGACTATGAACAGGTGAAATGATGTTAAGGACATCGACTCTGTAGTGACAAAACTGTAAACTCTTTCCACACCTGTCCAATGCTTTTAACACAACAGTTCACCCTAGCCACAAAAAACAGTAAAGGCTCATGAATGTCAGCCTGACCACTAGAATGTCACCAACAAGGTGCTTGGTGAATACAGTCCTCATGTAAGTGGATAGCAGCTCACATCAGGTACAGCACTGATTCAGATCAAGGTTATTAAGAGTTTGATCCTGCACTCAAGCTCCCACCAGTTATCTCACATGAGTGTGGAAAAAAAGTGCTGATGGGCTCAGGAGATAAATGTGCTTATGTAGCTGATGAACACTGCCTTGGCATAAATTGTCGCCTGATACAATGCTGTCCCAGAGTGTGGGATCTTCTAAAAAAACCTTCTGAATTTTTACTGGTGGAAAGGATATAACCACCATGGGACGCTGTTAGAGATGGTCCTCAATGCTGGAGTTCACTTTGCAAGATACTTTTGTCAATAAGCTAACTCAAGCAAGTCACAAAGAAATTCACCTGCATGATTTTCTCATCAAATGCAATCAACTCCAGATGAGACTCAGAAGACTGCAAAGAAGCATCATCATGGTCTGTATATGGACTCAGGGGGATGCATTGGTTGTATGCAAAATTCCTTATCCTTAGATGAGCAAGGAGGAGGCATTTTCCGTTTTATCTTTCCTTCCTTTACAAACAATGGCACAGTTCAAGGTGTCCCCTCTTCTGACTACAGACAGCCTGTGCAGGTTGATATTTTATCTCCTATTCTACTCTAAAGTACTCCCTGTCAAATACTCTTATAATTAAATGGTCGGGATAAAGTTGATTGCTATGACTAAGATGTCAAATGTATCAATGTCACTGATAGCAATATCATAATCATTGATGGGACAGGCTTAAATATATGTTTGAAAATATCTACAATTAAGAATTTCAGATCCTACACAGTTTTTTCCAGCTCATGCACTTGTAGCGTGATTTCCAGAAGCTACATGCATCATAGTCAGTTTTATTATCATACATGTAGTTGGAATTAGAGTCCTCTTTTATGACACCATCATGATCAGCTTATCAGACTCATTTGCATGACCTGCTGAAAAAGGTATCCAATTCCTCAGGGAACCAAAAATGAATTGAGGTTCTTTGTCTTCTCAATCAATTACTTTTTTACCAGAACACTTTTTCACTTTTGCTTCAGAAGAATGAAGGCATGCACTTTTCCTCATTTTTTCTTTGAAATGGATTTTTTCTAATTTCTGTAACATCTCTCAGTTAAATATAAAGTTGTACTTTAAGATTTCTTAATCCTGTACTTTTACTAAATTTCAAACAATTCTCAGAAAAGTCAGTACTATGGGCAAGCCCCAAACAAAAAACAACAAAATTAATATTTTTAGGATCTATTTACTACTTAAGTACAGAAAGCAGGTCCCTGAGATAAGACTTCTTTAGATATTTCAGTAACAACAGTATTCTTTAACAATGAGAAAAAGAAGTTATGTACTTACCATAATGTTCCATGTGTGTTGTCCATTTTCATTCTTCCTCAACTAATGGGATTGAATCAGAGCTCTCGGATCTCACTCAGCCGCTGTAAAAGATCATGGCAACCTTGAACTCTTGAGTTTCTCCCTTCATCTTCCTCAGAATGCACCAACTCTTATCTCAGATCTTGTTTGCAGACTATAGAAAAAGAATAGATACTTTACTCTTACGGAAAAAAATATTAAGCAGTATTATAGAAAAGAACTGTAGCACAAAGCTATATCTGGAGCCATAGAACACAAGCGGAAGACTTCCAAAAACTTGCTGTTCCACAAAACATCGGGTGGGGGTTGGTGGGTGGGGATTTGAGGAAGAATGAAAATGGACAACACAGACAGAATGTTACAGTAAGCACATAACTTCTTTACCTGATGTTGTCAATGTTCATCCTGTCCTCAACTAATGGGGCAGAGTCCCCAGCTACTGGAATCTCAGAGTGGCTTCAAGGAAAGATATTCCTAAGCATCATTGAGCCATCTGATGCACTACTTCTAGAAACTAACTCCAGTTTGTAATGAGAGATGAAGGTGTGAGGTGAAGCCCAAGTCGTAGCTGTACAAATATCATCCATGGAGGCTCTTGAATGAAAGGCTGAAGAAGCTTGTATTGATTGTGTTAAACGAGCACACAACTGCTTAATTAAAGGCAAGTTCAACTTATCGTAAATAAAGGAAATGCAATTAGGAAGCCATTTGGCTAGGGACACTTTATTCACAGGCTTGTCCAATTTCCTTTCAGCAAAGGAAACAAATAATTGATCTGAATTTCTGAAATCTTTTGTCCTGTGTAAATATAAATGCAATTGCCTATGCACATCCAGTAAAAGCAACAAATATTCACTTTTGTTTGTATAACTGGGGTATAAAACTGGTAGACTGATAGACTGGTTAATGCTGGAATTTGATATATCATTTGTTCGCAAAGTAACTCTGTCCTTATGAAAAAAATAGGTATGGAGGTTTTACCAACAGGGCCTGAATTTCTGAAATCCTTCTGGGAGAGGTAATAGGCACCAGAAACAGTCTTCAAAAACAGAAATTCTAGATTGCAAGTATGTGCAGGTTTGAAGGGCAGAAGGACCAAAGTGTGTAGTACTAAAGTCCCACAGAGGAGTAAGATCTTTAATGGGGGGGTCTCCACAGAAGTGTTCCTTGTAGAAACGCCTTACAAAGTTTATGGATAGCAAGGGAAGAGCCATCAAAACCAACATGGAAATTGGACATCGCTGCTAACTGGACCTTCAATGTTGAAGAACTGGCCCCTTGATTAAAAAGCAGCAACAAGAATTCTAGAACAGTGTGAACTGGAGCAGAAAAAGGTTCCACATTATTTTAAAGTGTGCAGTATACATTTTTTTTTCTATTTGCTTGCATAAACCTTCCTTGTAGATGGTTAGAGTGAAGATAATGGAATCCAATGGACAAGGGAAGACAGCATAGGTTGTCTGGCAATTACTGGAAATGGAGAAACCAAGCAGTCAACTTGAGATATGGAAGGTCCAGATGAGTCATGCCTGTCGGATGAGATAGCAAGTCTGGAGTTAGATCCTGAATCCGGGGTTGATGGATCAAATGAGGCCAAAGGAAGGGGAACCAAATCTGTCAAGGCCAAAAGGGCACAATGAGAATTACCTTGCTCTTTAACTTGGCAGCTTTCTGAAGGAATTTTGGTATTAGAGGGATCAGGAGGGTATGCAAACAGTAACGTAGGGACCAATCATTGAGAACAGCATCCCTTGTTGACACCCCCTGTGGGGGGGATAAGACCAAAGAAACTGCTGCACTTGTTGTTTAGGGGGGAGATGCAAACAGCAGCAAGGCTGGCCCCACTTGTGGAAAATCGTTTTTGCTATTTCTTGGTTAAGAGACAATTTGCGAGGTAACAGAATGCGCCTGCTCAGTTTGTCTGCTAGCAGGCTGGACTTCCCTAAAATGTGTGTTACTAAGAGAAAGCAGTTGGAAGAGACTGCCCACTGCCACACCCTTAGTGCTTCTCAACATAGGGAATATCATACGATGTTACTAGGCTACTGGTGCCCTTACAAGCCTAGCCAAGAGTTTATCCCCCCAAAAAAAACCTCAGTCAGCACCTGTCAATGAGGAACAAAGGTGTAACCCCCTGGCCAAATTTCTGGTTTCCCATCCACTCATCAAGGTTGCACTTGAAGAGGATCAGTGAGGTACAGAAATGGAGCATCTCTAGTAGGGCAGGGTTTGATACTGCCTTGTAGGTGAGACACAGATCACCTCTGAGCAGTCTGTATGATACCAAGTAAAGTGATAGTGATTTCAGCCTGTCCGCATAGGACAGGTGTTGGAGGCCATGGATTCTCTTTATGAGGCATTTCTGTGGCCTTTCCAGTTGGTGCAGGTATTTGGAGAGGTACATACCAAATGGGGCATTATACTCAATTATAGGTCTAATGATGGAGGAGTGCAGAGAGGTAATAACCTCTGTTTTTCTGGATGCAATCCCTTTACTTATGAAGTGAACCAAGTAAAAGGCTTTTCTGACCACTGCTACCACATGATGGTCGAATGTGAGATTGTTGTCAACCTGAGTACCCAAGTCTCTCACTTAGGGTTGTGTGCTAAGGGGGTTGCCATTGATGTGGTAATCAGTATGGGCTGTGTTTTTGACAAATGGTATGAGAATACATTTTTTTGCATTTAATTTAAGGCCATGACTTTGGCACCAGTTATTTGTAGCTGTGAGACCCTCTTGCAGTATGTTAATGTAATTTGGGGAGTCAATGACAGGAACCAACTTACAGTCATCCACAAACTTGGTCAGCCACAGGCTCTTGGTCTTTGCCTGAACCTCTGAGAAGTAGATGCCAAACAGTAGGGGTCCCAGGACAGATCCCTGGGGAACACCACTAGTGACAGGTCTGTTGTCAGATGTGGTGTCGCCTATTTTGACCTTGTGGGTCTTATCTGTGAGCCAGTTGGCCACCTATCTGATGAGACAGGGATTAACACCAAGTTGTGTTAGCTTTTCAATGATGCCCGAGTGGGGAATTTTCTCAAAGGCCTTGGCCAGGTCAAGGTAAGCTGTATGTACTGACTTTCCCTCATCCAGCTATGCTTATCCGCTCAAATATGAATCACCAACTCGTGCAAGAAGGATCTGATGTGGTGGACCCAGTCGGAACAAATAATACAGGACTGCTTTAGTTCCTCCTTGTTTGCTGATGTACCAAACCACTGAAATATTGTCTGTCTGTATTGCAGTCGTTATCTACGGGACAGCCTACTGAAAGGCTTGCAATGTTAAAAGCACTGCTCCCAACTCTAGAAATTTTATATGCAGATGTGCCTCTTCCGGAGACCACATGCCTTGTACTGCCTTTCCCACGTAATGCTCCCCCTACCCCACCTGGGAAGCATTCATGGTCACTATGCTCTTGGGTTGAGAAGGGATGAATACACGGTCCTGTAGCATTTGTTCCGACTGGGTCCTCCACATCGGATCTTTCTTGCACAAGTTGGTTATTCATATTCATGCGGATAAGTACAGCTGAAATATCGATCGAGATGCCAGAATCCACTGAAGAATCCTTATGTGGAATCTGGCCAGTGGAGCAAGGGTTATTGTGACGCCAATGAACCTAGTGCCTGTAGGACTAGGCGAGCTGGGACTGTGGTACTGTAAAGTATCTTGCTGAGTTGTGATCTTAAAGTTCGAACTCTGGAGAGAGGAAGGGATCTTGTGTCAAGTAGCACTCCAATGAACTCTATAGCTTGAATTGGTTGAAGATGTGATTTTTCGAAATTTATGGTTATGTTTAACCATGCACAAGTATGGATTACTTCTTCTCTTGCTATGATGAGTTGATGCCTGGTTGGGGCAGAGATGAGCCAGTTGTCTAAATAAGGAAACACTCGTAATCTGTCCAGTCTCAAATGAGCTGCTACCACTGCCATGCATTTGGTGAATACCCTGGGGGCTATGGTGAGATCCAAGGGCAGTGCTCTGAATAGGCAATGACTGACTCCCACCCAGAAGCATAAGAATTTCCTGGATCTTCTGTTCATTTTTATATGACAGTGCGCATCCTGGAGAGCTACTGAATACACCCATTTATCCTTTTCCAAAAATAGCAGAATGGACTGAACCATGACCATCTGGTACTTTGTCTTCCGAACAATGTTGTTAAGATTGCTGAGATCCAAAAATGTCCTCCAGTCCCGTCTTCTTTGGCACTAAAAAGAATCTTGAGCAAGTTCTGGATCCTTTCTGGTCAGGGGGGACTTCTTGGATGACTCTTTTGCTTAGGAGTTTTTATATTTGAATGGCTGCTTGTTCCCTCTAACTGGATGGAACATCAGGGAACTTTCTGGAATTTAGAGGAAGAAGGGAGAGTGAGTTAGATATCCTCTTGATACAATCCTCTACCCCAAGTATCTTCTGCCTCCAGAGGGGGACAGTCTGGCCTCCATTCAGGAGCGCTGGAAGGGTTTGCCAAAGAAAGATTTTCTGGACCGTTGATGTTGTGGGCTTCCTCTGCCATGAGGGCAGCGTCTACAATTTGAACTTCTCCCTCTGCCTCTGATGGAAGACCTTCCAGGTGTGTCCTGGAAAGATACTTGTGATTTTTGTGAACCACATCTTTTCACCACATTGATGATTCCTCAAAAAGGATCTTTGGGGGGTGGTGGAAAAACATACACCCATGGCAGAAAGGGTCTTTCTATCCTTCTCACACCTAGACAATGTATTTTTTACTTTGGGGCCAAAAAGAGAGATGCCTTCAAAAAGAGCATTGATGAATTTAGACTTAAGAGGTGCCGCAAAATCACACAAATGCATCCAGGGATGTCACCTAATGGCTACACCCGAAGACACTGCCCTTGAGAATTCCTTCTGGGACATTAGAAATACACCTCATGGATGAGATGGAAATTGATTGTAGGGTTGCTGGTGACAAGTGACGGAATTATTCACTTCTTCAGACATGGTTCCTGCGAAGGTACCTAAAAGTTCTTCAATCAGATCCCACTGAAGTCTAGTAAAATGTGCCAAATAGTTCAGAGACCTTAAGGCAAAGGTCTCTGAAGCACAGATACACTTCCTGAATCTGTCCATCGCCCACAACTCCTTGTCAGGGGAATGAAGAGAGTTACTTTTGTCAGCAAGTTCCTTTCTGGTGGCCACTGCTATGACCATGCATTAACAGGGGAACCTTCTGACCAAAACGGTTTAGCCACTGGGGTGGTCATAATATTACTTGGCTTCCTAGGAATAAGTTTCGCTGGTGTCAGGTTCCTTCCATACCCACTGCAAGACCAACTCCAGTAGCTCGTCAGTGGGCAGGATCAGCCAAGAAGTAGATGGACCAGTACCAAAAGCCTCCAGTAGCACAGATTAATCTGAAAAAGGGTTGTTGGGCTTCCAGCCACCTCTTTGTTTCAGGATCTCAAGTATGATTCCAAATGAGACATCAATAGGAGGTGACCATGGGGACCCCTCGCCCTCATCAAAATCTGTGTCCTCAGTGACTGATTCAGGGGAATCTATATGCTTCCTCTTGCACGTTCTCTTCTTAGGGACCCAATCGGTGGGATACTCTGAGGAGGTTATCAGAAGAGGAGGGAATACCCGGGTGGGAAGTCTCGAGTTTTGGTATCAGTTGCCCCTGTAAAGAGGATAATTGAGACTCAAGGTGCAGAGGCAGAACAGAAGTAGACATAGAATCCAATGGGGGAGGCACCACCTGAGTCTGAGTTGTAGACAGAGCTCTCTCCAAACCCTACAGGCAGACCGTTCTGGACAGGGATAAAGACCCAGATCAGAGAGGCCAAGCCTCTGATTCCTAGTTCTGCCCTGCTCCAAGGACAGCCACCTTGAGACTGAACTCAGACCTGAAATGATCACTGCTGAGGCTCTGAGATGCAGAGACAGCTGGATAACCCTCGGAGTTCACTGCAGCACCTAGGACCTACCTGATGGGGTAGAATCAGCTCTGAGAGCTCTCCCAATCCTACTAGTCCAAAGATCATAGAGCAATCTTGGATCTGGGGATACAAAAATCTTCTGAACCGAAGTAGATGGTGCCAGACGACTTGGATCCAAGGGCTATGAAACCTGGATAGGAGGCAAAGGGGGAACTGACAGTGCAGGTGTTACGGATGCATGGGCTTCCTGACCTGATGGGGTAGGAGCCGAGAAAGGTGTAGGCTGGCACTGCGCCGAGAGGATCTTTCTCACTAGCCTCTTTACATCTTCTTCAGTGGGACTTCTAGATGACCGGGTGTTTAGAGCTGATGGAGATTTTGGTCTTTCCAAAAAAGGGAGAAGGCAGTCTTGATGGAACAGTGTCCAATGAAAGGGAGTACCTTGTTCTAAGCAGAGTCAGCAAGGTAGATATCTGATCAGAGGTCTTCAGATCTGACAAATCTTTGACCTTCAGAGACTTTGGATCCAAGGAAGCCATCAGATCCAAAGGCTTGTATATGGACTTAGACAAATCTGGAGAAGAGGATGGATCCGATAATTTGTTTCTTTTTTGTAGGATCCAGGATCTGAAGAAGTTCTTTTCATGGATTTTTCTGTGGACCTGGAGGATGCAGAATGGTTGCTAGGAGAAGTAAGAGATGTCTTTTTAAATTTTTCCTTGGATGGTCCAGATATAGCTTCATCAACGGATGAAGGCAAAAGTTCCTTTAGAATAAGTTTGTTTCTGTGATCTATGAATGCTCTAAGGTTAAAAGCGTGGCAGATTGCACAATTCTCTTGGAGGTGGAGACGGCCTAAGCAAAACACACAAAGTGTGTGAGTCATATAAAGGAATATTCTGACCACATTTTCCACATTTTTTGAACCCCACCAGGCTTTTCTTCTTGTCAGCCATCACAAAAGACCAACTAGAACAACAACAATAACAATAGTAATCAAAATTACAACTAAAACAAAGATTTTTTTTTTGTTAAGTGCAGATAGGGAAAGAAAAGGAAAGGAAGTACCAACAATGGTACATAAGTTAAGACTATGAGAAATCATAGAAGAAAGAGACAGAAAGAAGTTACTAACAATAGCAACTAGAAACAAGAAAAAGAGATTTTTATTAAAAGATGGGCAATGGAGAAAACGTAATTAATTAACAAAAAAACATTTTGTTAAGAGATTTATGAGAGATTAAAAGTAAAAAATTAAGTTTAAAAGCTACTTATCACCCCAAGCTCGAGAGAACAAAGCACCATGTCTTTTCGTTGCAAGTGTCAAACAAGATCTGAGGTAATAAGAGTTGGTGCATTTTGGGTACGAGAGTTCAAGGTTGTCACTAGCATTTACAATGGCCGCTCATTAGTTGAGGACAAAATGAAAACAGACAACATCAGACCTTTTGTTTTAGTTGTATGTTTTTAAAATATAACTTGTTAATCAGATAAGCCTATAATATAGAATTGCTCCTCTTCAGGGGCAACCAGGGAGCACTGTTTGGTTAAGGGACTTGCTGACAGTCAAAAAGCAGGCAAAAGGAGGTGAAAGGAATCAAACCCTGTACCCTTTATTACAGGAAGCAGCTCATTAGCAGTTCAGATCCTTAGTTCTCTACTCTGCCAGACCACATTTAGTCATAATATAGACACAGCCACTGAAAATACTCTTTGCAAATAAAAACACAGCAGGGAGCAACAGTTCTGAAGAGGTGAGAAAGACTATTTAGGTACATGCCAACGTTACTCATATAAAAGTTTGTACTGCCTCATATAAGTATCAACAATGCCTTCAGAATGGCAGTGGTTAAATTAAGGAGATGAAATAGATATAGAGAAAAATTTACTGCCATGCAACTTCATTGAGTTAACACATATATTACAATGTACTGCCACAGAGACCCTCACAAGAATAATACCATTCAGACTTGACAAAAGTAATAACTGATGGTCAAGCTGAACCATGGATTCTGACGTTATACATCAGAATCTCCACATTATACAAAGATAGATGTCTATGACAAGAGACAGTTACACGCTGGGAAAGAGTGGCCACTCAACCGTGTATCACTTAAGGAAGATAAAAATGTCAGCATTAATGAAATTAGACTTATGCTGGAAAAAGGAGGCTAGGAATCTTCCAACAGAGGTATCATCAACAGAAGCTAAGCTACCACTACTACTGAAGGACCTAAACCAATGACTGAAGGAGAATGTCATTAAAATTATCAGTGCCAAAGTTTAACAAGCAGTGGTCTGAGAAAAAAAAAACAAGAAATGCTTACTGTTTAAAATGCTGTCTCAAAATTGATTTGGTTCCCAAAGTCTGTTCTCTCTCACTATGGCCATTCAGCACCTAAAAATCAAGGCAGGCTTAGCTTGCCCAACCTATATTGGTATTATTTGATACCTAGGTTTACTAAATTATTCAACTTTTGTTGCCATCAGATAGTAATTCATCCTGGTACCCTTGAGATCTAGTTTAAGTGGTGCACAGGGATGGAGCCTTACTGTGGCACAGGTGATAGGGTTTCAATTTGCAGTCCGGGCACTGGAGGAATCAGGCATGGGGGGTGAAGGGGCATGGCTCACTTGCCTCTCCAAGAAAATGAAAGGGGTTTGTGCACACTTGGGGGCACACTGGATGGGGCTACCTCCCTGGTGCAGATTGGAGAGACTGTTCCTCATGCTCCTTTCACATTGCCCCACCCCCTACCCTAGAAGGGAGGTGTCTGTGGTTACTATTGCTATCAGTGATTCTGAATGGAAAGAGCAACCGAGGGTTACAGTCAGGAATGCTACCCACCAAGCGATGTGTTGTTTGCAGACCTGAGTAATTTGAATCTTTGAATGCAAAGGGGGTACAGACTGAGACCACTGTACTGCAAAAGCCCAGTGCAGCACTGTCATGTAGTATCTGGCTAGACAGACCATTAGAATTGTGGACTTCATGAGGCCTAAAAGACAGAGAACATACCTTGCTAGTGGTGATGGGTGATGTAGTACTTGTAAGACTGAGGCGCGAAGTGACAGAACTCTGGACTGGGGAAGACCATCTATCTGCAAGCTGGTATCTAGGTGGAATCCTACAAACTCTATTCTCTGTGTTTGGTAGAGTTACTCCTATTCCTAAGTTCAGTAACAACTGGAGCACATACACTTGGTGACACAGCAGTAGATGCTCGGAGGTAACAGTTAGGAGCCAATCGTCAAGGTACAGAAAGACTTAGGATCATAGGAAGTTACTAGGCTACTGGCCCTGAGGCCCTTATAAGCCTAGCCAAGAGTTTAGCCCATGTTTAAACAAGTCAGCACCCAATGCTCCTGTTCAACAGGGACACAGGTGGAATCCCAGGGGTGTATTTTCTGTTTCTCATCCAGTTATCCAGGTTGCGCTTAAAAAAGGGTAAAGAGGTAATCTGCTTGATGTGGAGAGGGAGTCTATTCCACAGATAGGGGAGTCTCTGGGACACAAATCTGTCCCGCCAACAAGTCCTATTGATGTCACAGACCATGCTGAGGCCACACATCTGGGTTACTTGAGTGGAGCTTTACTTGTGGATATGCAGCAGTTCCATCAAGGTGGGGTCTGAGAACACCTTGTATGCCAGACAGAGGTCACCTCTGAGGACTCTGTATGAAACTGAGTAGAGGGATAGGGCTTTTAGCCTTCCTGTGTATGGTAGATGTCTGAGGCCCTGGATTTTCCTAATGAGGGAATCTCTGTGGTCTCTCCACTGCTCTTTCGCTGCTGCATGTGCTTTGCTAGGTACATGCCGAAAGTGGCGATGTACTCAATAATGGGCCTTTGTTATGACCTCCTTGTCCCTGGATGAGACAACCTTATTTATGAGGTGGGCCATGTAGAAAGCTTTCTGTACAATGGAAGCAATGTGGTGGTCAAAAGTCAGGTTGCTATCAACCTGGGTGCTCAAATCCCTCGCAACTGACTGCGTGCTTAGGACGTTGTTATTAATGTGATAATTTGTGGGGAAGTCACTCTACCCAAAGGGGATGATGATGCATTTTTTATTTATCTTGAGGCCATGTTTCTGGCACCAACAAAATGCAGGTGCACTGCTACCACTGGCATAATCCTGGTGAACACCCTGGGGGCTGTGGCAAGATTGAAAAGCAGTGTCCAGAATTGGTAGTGATTGGCTTCTAGCTGGAAGTGGAGAAATCTCCTGGAGTGTTTTGCTATTTTGACGTAGTTGTCCTGGAGATATATGGAGCACATCCAATCATCCTTCCTCAGCAGAGGTAAAATGGACTGAACTGTGACCATCTGGAATTTTGTCTGTTTCACAAATTGGTTTAGGTGATGAGATCCAAAATGGGTCTCAGATCCTCAATTTTCTTTGGTGCTAAAAAGAATCAAGAATAGACTCCAGACTCTGATTGGTCATGGGGGACTGGCTGGACGACTCCTTTTCTAGAGGCTTTGAAATTTCTATGGCTGCTGGAGTGGGTGGAACATCAGAGACTTTTTTCTTTTCCTAAGGTGGAAGGGGAAAAGGAAATTAAATAGCCTCTGGATATTATCTTTAGCACCAAAGAATCAGAAGTTATTCTGTTCAAGGCTTGAGGTTGCAATGACAGGTGCACCCTGAATGCCTCTAGAGTGCAGCAGTCGGGGAACCATTCAGGAGCACTGATTGACTTTCTCAACAAAAGGACCATGAAAGCTCTGGTTATGTCATCCATCACTGCCTTTAGAGCGCTGTCCATTAGACTTACCTCCCCCTCAGGAAGTCATGGTAAAAACTCTGTTACTTATAGAACTGCATCTTCTTCCTTGAGCTCTGATTCCTAGAACATCTTTGTGGGATTGAGAAGTGGACTCCCACTGCAGAGAGTCTTACCATCCTGCTGACTCCTGGTGAGTGTGTCGTTAATCTTAGGTCCAAATAAAGTTGAACCATCATATCAGGCATTGACACAGGATGATTTAAAGCCTTCCACAAAGTTACAAACATAAATCCAGGTGTGGTGGCGCATGATAATGCCACTGCCTGCTACTCTGGCTATGCAATCAGCTGCATTGGAGGGCTAGTGCATAGACACATTTAAGGAAGACAGCAGGGTGGAAAGCTGGGAGTCCTCTGTTTTCTAGGCATCCCCAGGCAAAATTCCAGACAGGGACTTTGCGATCTCTTTGGTCAAGTCTCTGGAATCTGGTTAAATGAATCAAATAATTCAATGACCTAAGGGAGAAAGTTGCTTAAGCACAGTCCCACTTCTCAAATCTGTCCATCGCCCTAGACTCCCCTGTTAGGAGGATGAACAGATGAACTCTTGGCTGCTGATACCAGCATAGCATCTACCTGTGGACCTTACTCCAGTGTTTCCTTTCCTCAGGCACAGCCCATGATGCAATATGATTTTTTTGGGAATGGATTCCACCACATCAGGGTCCTTCCATGCCTGTTGAGCCATAAGGTCAATAAGGAGGTCAATGGGTGGTACTACCCAGGACAATAGTGTTCCAAAACCAAAGGCTTCCAAGAACATTGACTCATCAGATGAAAGATCTGGGGATGACCAACCCCTTCTCTGCTTCATCAGTTCAAGAATATATACTGCCATAAGTGACATCTTCAGAAAGGGAATGAGGGGAATCCTCCCTTTCCTCTAAGTCAGTATTTTTGTGATTGACTCTGGAGAAAGTCTAAGTGCTTCCAATCACTCATCTGCTTTCTGCAAACACCTTCTGGGGGAGCAACAGGAAGTTCTGAATCAGAAGGGGAACTGACAAAGCAAATTTCCTTGGAAGCCCTTGAGACCAGCTGTCCATGTCCAACCAGATGATAAGGACAGGAAACAGATCTTGTCTGGCGTTTGGGAGGAGCCATACTGGTTGGAGACCTTTTCTTTTTGGAGCTTGCCAAAACACTTTCAAAAGCTTTGAAGGTCGAAGCCACCAGTGGCACCAAGGATACCCTCTGATCTCAGGAAGAAAAAGAACCCTCAGTACTGATGACTCCTACTCCAACAGCTGATCTTGGATCTGTGCTATCTGGGGCTAAAGCCCCAAGAGGGCGAGACTGCTCTGGGAATATTACTGTCAACTTGCCCCCACAGGAAATTTGCACTGAATCTTCAGCTCTAAGTCTTTTTTTTGATCCTATGTCATCAGTGTTGAAAGAGATAGTGAAGCAGTCAGTGACAAAGTTGTCAGTAGCATCAGTGCTGACAAAGGTGCTCCAGTCCCAATCAGATCTAATAACAAACAGATGTGAAGGATGGCTCGGTTAGAATTCAAGTAGTGGTGGTGGGGTATGATAGTCAGAATTCGGTACTTTCCGAGGGGGACTGTACCGAAATAACCCCAAGATGAATTTTCATCCCAAAAAACTTCATCATCCTAGCAACACCCAGTCCATGAGACTTGACATGATGATGTCACTGATGGTTGGGAGTATCTCCTTTCCTGGAAAACAGGGGACTGAAATCTTGTACTCATCAGTCCCAGTGAGTATCTGGTTCTTGGCAAAGGAGATTAGACCTGAGGAGATGTTGGCTGTGATCTTTAAGCAGTTTTCAGGTCAGGCCTGAGCAAAGCTGTTGGTTCCAGGGAGCACTTTTTGGAAGATTTGACTGGAGATTTACTCTTATCTTTGTCTGCCTCTTTGCCTTTTTCTTACTCCTTATCTTTAGAGATTTAGGCTAGTCTTTCTTGGAAGGGGATGCAGAAGAGGTGAAAGGAGTAGCTCCTGTCTGTGCTGGAAGAAGCCCCTTCAGAACTAGCTTGCCCCTTCTCGTCTGAAAGGTCCTGGCACTAAAGGTGACACAAGCAATACTCACACTTGGAGTGTGGGTCCTGTGCTGGGAGTTTACGCTCATACTCTGAACACGTTTTGAATCTGGAGGATTCAGACATGACGAAGGTCATGGAAAACCTAAGGGAAAAAAGGCGAGGATTACACCAAAAGACACAGATTCTTGCACTAAACTAATAAAAATACTAACACTAACAGTATTACATAAGCTATATATAGTACACTTTTTTTTTTAACAAACAAAAAGGCCAAAAAACCCAGAAGACAGAAGAACACAGAAAAGCCATAACTGCTTCAATAAAGTAGCTGAACTCTACACCTAATACTAATTAGGGTAAATGGAGAGAGAAAACTCTCTTAATGGAGGAGGAGTAAGTCTTAATCCAGAAAGGATACAGTACATTGAATGGGCAGCTCTTTTGCACACCTGATGACTTCAAGCATAAAACAAGATGGAGTTCAATGAATTATGGGTAGGGAGGAGTCACAGCTCTGGATCTAAAGTAGCTACAAAGTCAGTGCCAAGGTCGGATTTGACAACCATATGTTTGAAATGGATGAAAATAGACAATACTGGGTCAATCTCAGTAATTTTCTTTACTTTGTTTTTCATTGCTTGAATCTAATTGAGTTCTGACTGAGAATGCTACTGAAACAACTCAAACTATAAAATGATAAGTATATTTTTTGGCACTTTTAATCCAAAGTTCTACAGTATTCTAATTGCTTTTGCTTGATTTATTTAGATCATATTTGCTGGCTTCAAATCTGTGTTGAAAGTGTTATTTTTCTGAGTGGAAAGTGTTATTTTCCCCCACCCTTAATCCTGCTCTGTTAAATACTGGCCAAACAACTTGTGTATTTTATCTGATTGTTTCAAGGCTTGCTAGTATAATTAAGATTCCCTGTTTGTTACCTCAGCATTCATTGCTTGAATCTAACTGAGTTCTGACTGAGAGTGCTACTGAAACAACTCAAACTATAAATTCATAAGTATATTTTTTGGCACTTCTTTCCAAAGTTCTACAGTATTCTAATTGCTTTTGCTTGACTTATTTAGATCATATCTGCTGGCTTCTGATCTGTGTTGAAAGTGTTATTTTTCTGAGTTGATTTTTCCCCCACCCTGCCCTCTGTATTGGTGTTTTCTTTTTATACTTGGTGGCTTTGCAATTGCACGCCCCTACTGTATATTTGATCTGCGACATTCCTCCCAGTCTAGTGTCTTTAGCTCATTCTACCTAATACGGAGAGAAAAAAAAATGTTTGCACTTTATTCGTCTGCTTACTGCGTTTGTGTTTCTTCCTACTTTATTACTTATTTTGCTCTTGCTGCCTGTTCTTAAAAGTACTTAATAGCATTTATTCTGCTGCATTTGTTGCTGCTTGTTGGTAGCCAATTAAATTGTAACTGTTATTCTAAGCCTTTGGATTACGCACTTTGGCATTAGACCAGTTGTTTCACATTAGGAAGGTTTGTGGTCTGCACTGTTGTGGCAGGACAGGAAGCTTACATCCTTCTGAGTTAGGAGTTGCTGATTGAAGGCTTAGTGTCTGTTCTAAAGTGTTTTAGTTCTGGTTTAAGCAATTGGGCTTTGGGCCAGTTTTTTTTACATTAAGAAGGTGTGGTCTGCACTCTTGTGGGAGGCTGGATTCTGCCCTTCTGAGCTGGGAATTTCTGGTCAGAGGCTTATTGTGCCGGCTTATTTGAATTGTTTCTTTCTGTAATTGGTGTGCCTTGTTGCTGCAGCATAGACCAGATTCAGGCCTGCTGAATCTAGCTTTGTTTGTATAACTTGAGCACTGACCCAGGCCATCTTTTTTTGGAGAAGGTTCCCCTGCACCCTAGCAGCAGGAGTGTGCAGTTAGAACTTGTCTGACTCAAGACTGCTGGAGCAGGGCTTAGTTTTGAGCTTTTTTCTGGATAATTGGGTAACTTGTTTAAATCAGTTATTCGTTTTATATATATATATATATATATATATATATATATATATATATTGCATTTTATTCATCTGCTTTTACTGTATTTGTGTTTCTTCCTGCTTTGTTACTAGTGGCATTGACTACAACTCTGATCTGAGATATATAACAATAAGTATCCTTTTCTGTGCATTTAAAGAGATTTTTGATTATATCTGCTTTATTTTCTGAAAAAAAAAACAAAACAAAAAAAAACTTGTTTCCCCCCTTTCTAAGCTAGTATAGTCCAGTTTTCAGGTTAAATGCTGAATTCAGGGCTGTGTTACAAATCTCTGTTTGCCCATACCTTACTTGGACAGAAGGAAGTTTCTCTGTTCACCTGTGACAGAGGGGAGCTTTGAGCAGCCTATCTGTCCCTGAAGGAGTGGTTTCAGCCCAGAAATTAGTAGTTTACTGGCCATTTTGGGCTAATTTCTATCTCTTTCATTTCCCTGCTATAAATAAATAAATAAATATATATATATATATATATATATATATATATATGCACGCCAGGCAGCGCCGGTTAGCTAGAGTATAACTATTCCCAGCTCCACAAAGTCTCCTCTTCAATTTCTCCCTTGGAACTAGACAAACTTTCGAACTTAAGCACTCAAGCCATTCAATTATCAGCGCAACACTTGCTCAAAACTCATAGCAAGCACTTATAAACCCTAGCACTAGACCCTCCTATACTGTACAGAAAGACAAGATTCTCTATTCAACCTTACCAGCCATTCAGTAAACAGTTCACTGTACCTATCCAGGCATGTCCAAAGGGCAGTTTCAGGCATACTCTCCAGTCCAACTTGTGAATCTGGGCATTTTGAGGCAATGTTACAACTGCCTCATGTACATAGACAACCCTCTCCTCCTACCACCAAACACTAATACATGCAAGAGATGCAATTATACAGCCAAACTGGAGGCTAAGCTCTCTCAACCCAAGGCTGTATCAGACAGTCAAGAGGAGAAGGGAAATACTTGCATCACACCACCAGTCTCGCATAGACCCATTAAACCAGCACCGGCGAAAAACACACATAAATACACGAAAACATACTCAAAGGCTCTAAATAAAAATCTGCAAAAGCAACAGAGACCTCCAAAGCAGACATCCAAGCAACCTCCACCCCCCCAACACAAATCATGAAACAGATACTTCACAAAACCAGTGTGCCATGCAATTACAGCCCTTAAGGCAAAATAACATACCCAACATACTAGTAGTAGGTGACTATATAGTCAGGCATACTGATGTCCCACTCACTAAGCTGAATAAGGAGAAGGTTACTGTTAGCTGCCTGTCGGGTGCCAGGATCTGCCACATAACACCTGTGCCGTACCTCCCTGGACTACATGCAAAGAGACATGAAGCGCTCTCTAATCTTGTAGCCCAGGCCGGTATGACCCTGACCCTGAGTAGCATCCTGCCCTCACCAAGAATGATACCACAGTATAAAGAAAAAATTATCAATTTAAACAATTGGATAAGTTTCTGGTGTCATTCAAAGTGGATCCAGTGTCTGTCCACCTGGGATGACATGCTCGACAAGCCACGCTGCTTCACTAGAGACGGCTTGCACCTGTCACCCTTAGGCTCTCGAATACTGGCCAAGGCTCTTGCCACCCCAATAGTGCCTTTTTTAGACAATGCTCAAAAGAAAAACCCACCGCCATAAATAGCACAAGTAACAAAAAACTGAGGGCAATGCTACTCAATGCCAGAAGTCTAAACCTCAAAATGCATGCACTCAAGGCACTACTCAGTATGGAGAAAATCGATATATGTGCAGTAACAGAAACCTGGTTTAAGGCTCCAGAGAGCACCACAGCACTACCAGGCTACAGCTCATACCATACATTTCGGCCACAGAACCCGGACCGAAATACAAAAGGTGGGGGGGGGTGTATCCATATTCATCAAGGATACCCACACCTCCAGGTTAGTAGCACAGCACAATGCTTCAGAGATCATCCACATGCAACTAACAGGCAAAACTGCAATTCAAATTGTAGCTTGCTACAGATCACCCATCATGTCCCAGGAACCCCATTCTGCATTTCTGGAAACACTGGAAAATATAAAGGTCCTACCAAACACCCTAATATTGGGTGATTTCAATTACCCAAAACTTAATTGGGAGAATTACTCAAGTACTAACTCCCTTGCCCAACATTTCCTAGAATTTATAAACTCAAACGCCCTGGATCAACTGGTCAACACTCCCACCAAAGGTGACAACATATTGGACCTGGTCATCACCAACATGGGAGACGGGTGCTCCATACTGGAGGTCAACCCCTCACTGGTTAGATCTGACCATAAACAAATCACTTTGGATATCCACATTCCACCCCCAACCCCGGACAAGGAAACCACCATGACAAACTTTTCAAAAGCAAACTTCACATTACTTAAGACCAAGGTGGAAAGCTTCAAAGACACCATGCTAAAGGATAACATTGTCCAAGCTGCAAATTCCTTTACTAATGCATTCTACGGGCACCTATAAGAATGCATGGATCGTGCTATCCCAAGCAAAACCAAGACTCACTCCTCTAAGAAAAGGAAACCAGTCTGGTGGACTCCTACCATAAACAAGCTATACAACAGAAGGAGGAAACTAGTACAGAAGAGAGTAAAATCCCAAGAAGGGAAGACATCCCTGATCAGTATCAGCAAGAAACTATGATCCCTCATAAAATCATCCAAGGCGAGTTTCGAAAGAAAACTTGCCAAGGACTCCAAAGATAACCACAAAGCATTCTTTAGCTATGTCAAGAACCTAAGTGGAAACACTCAGATCTGCTCTGCATTAGAGCAGAATGGCACAAAATACACTGAAC